>NC_139822.1:17815614-17865614 GCF_963457635.1 Microchirus variegatus
GACGTTTTTGTCAAATTTTGGACCAACATTTTTTTTCCAAAAAAATTGTCACATTTTGGACGACAAAGTATAGTATGACGTTTTTGTCAAATTTTGGACCAACATTTTTTTTCCAAAAAAATTGTCACATTTTGGACGACAAAGTATAGTATGACGTTTTTGTCAAATTTTGGACCAAAATTTTTTTTACGAAAAAATTGTCACATTTTGGACGACATAGTATAGTATGACGTTTTTGTCATATTTTGGACCAACATTTTTTTTCCAAAAAAATTGTCACATTTTGGACAACGTAGTATAGCATGTCGGTTTTGTCAAATTTAAGACGCCATAGTTATTACAAATGGGATTTCTTTCCGTTTTTTTTTTCTCTTTGAGATGTTGGGTTCCTAAATTGGCCCTCAGGTATCAAAACTTTGAGAACCCCTGCTGTAGAAGACACTAGAGATGACATTTCGATTCCAAGTCTTGTAAAAACAAATCTTTTCCACTCCAGTGACTACTAAATTTACGGTCCATCTATTATCACTAAGGTGTCAGCAGCAGCGAACCTTTACTTCGAGGACTTGATGTGTGTTTGCAGAGGTAATGGAAGGTTTCAAGGTTACTTGAATGCATCTTGCAGCTGCTCCTCTAAACTCAATCTGCTGTCGATCTAGCAGAAGTTATGGGTGATATACCAGGGTCTTTGAATGCATCTCGTTAACCGCTCCCATCGGCTCCACTTTTGAACCTGTTTTCTAAGAATTGAATTGCTTGGAGTTCTCGTTGGTCTTGGTTGGGGGGGAAATTCTTGTCCTGTGTGTGTGTGTGTTGTAACTCTTTTGTTTTCCCACCCCTCTCCTCCAGTGCACCTGGTTGAGTCCCAGGCGATGGCTGAATCTGCAGGAGTACCAGAGCAAGAAGCTGATGCAGGAGAGCGGCGTCGCCGTCCAGCGCTTCTACGTGGCCGACACGGCTTCTGAGGCTCTGAAGGCTGCGAAAAGACTCGGTGAGTGTGGGACACACACACACACACACACACACACACAGACCCGAGTCCCCCCGCCTATCAATACTGTCGCAGAATATTCACTTTCAGGGCATTAATTTTGTATTTTGTTTTAATTATAATCCCTCTTATTTAATTTAACACAACAAGGCAGACCTTGTAAAACATCACTTTTTAATGTTGTATCAGCACAGGCTCTCCCAAGGCTTAAGCTTAAACTTTGATAAAGAAAATAAAAAAAAAAAACAGTATATAATTATAAAATGTGTGACTTAAAGCTGCGGGTGCATGATTTTAATTTTAAAAAATGTTGTTGTTTGATGTCGTTAAGCTAGCTCTCTTTGGTCTTTGTGAACAGAAACGATTATTGTATTGTTTGTTTTTTTTGTATTTTGAGTGAGAAAACGGGTTCTGTCAGGCAAAACTATCAGCAGAGCAGATTCATTTAATGTTGTATTTATTGGAAAAAAAAAAAAAAAGTACTTTTCCTTCAAAAATAAGGACATTTCTAAGTGACCCCATTAATTTTGAAAATGTTGTTGTTTGATGTCGTTAAGCTAGCTCTCTTTGGTCTTTGTGAACAGAAACGATGGAATATTATTGGTTTTTTTTGTATTTTGAGTGAGAAAACGGGTTCTGTCAGGCAAAACTATCAGCAGAGCAGATTCATTTAATGTTGTATTTATTGAAAGTATTTTCCTTTCCATATTTTTCCTTCAAAAATATGGACATTTCTAAGTGAACGGCAGTGTACACGAAAATGCAAGGGCGGGCCAGGTCAGGCAAAACTATCAGCAGAGCAGAAGCATAGAGTTTGACAGATCCGGGTTATTCCATGGCCGATATATTTCAAAATCAGGGTATCGGCTTAATATTATGAGCCGATAATTGACCGATAATATATTTAGCCTTTTTTTCTTATCTTCCTAAAATAATAAAATATAACTGTTCATGCTTTACTTCACTCACTGGTAAATCCAACACTTTCATCCAAAAATAATGCATAAATAAACATTAAAATACATAAAACATGTCATCAGCTTTTGGATTTAAAAATGAAGTTTTGGTAGTTTTTGAGAATAATGTTTTTTGCAATAATTGGCTGATTAATACATAATAATCATGATTTAATTCAAACTGTGACCTTGCAACACATGTAGCAGATTCATACACAAAGCATTGGTTTAACTCCGTATATCTTCCCGCTGCTGATAATGACTTAGACTTGGGGTTTTTTGTTGAGCTGTGATTTAGATGTAATTGCTGTGTAATTGCACCGTAGCACACTGCGAAACCTTGACAGTCCTATTTTGCGCTCGCGTTGATCTGCGGCCCTGCCACGGGGCGTTTGCAAACGGCTGTGCTTAATCGGGGTTGAAGTTTGATCAAGTTAAATCGCATCTTTACGCGTTTGCTTTTGTGCGAGGAAGCCTGTTGTTGTTCGGTTTTTTTGTTTTTTTTAGCGACTGTGCCTGCTCTGCTTTACATCACGGCGTATTCATCCGTATTAATTAGTTTCGCGACCTCTCCTCTCCCCCTTTGCTCACGCTCTGCTCTTTGTGTTTTAATTCGTTCATCTTGAATCCCCTCGAACATTTGCTGGGTTTTTTTTGTGTGCTGCACAAATCTTCCACAAATGCACGAAGAAAGATGATTTTAGCGCACGTTGTTCGTGCAACCCACACAGCTTTTTTGTCGTCCTTCCCCCTCGCTCCCCCCCTTCTTTTTCCTCCTCGCCGCCCGAGCACACGCGCCGCACATTTCCGCCCCGTAGCTTTATATTTTATTCAGTGTCTTCTCCGACTACAGCAGCAGCAGCTCTCTGATAGCGGATCCATTTTGGTTGTCAGCCAGCGAAGATGCTGCTCTTTACTGCTGACTTTTGGGCTTCAGCGCCTGGAGTGCTGCTGCTGCTGCTGCTGCTGCTGCTGCTGTTTCGCTGGCCCTGGTTACCATTCAGACAAAGATGCACTGAGGAGGAGGAGGAGGCGAGAGGAGATGTATTTCCACAACAATACCTTTATTGCTTAGTCGGATAAGAAATGTAACGTCAAGAGAAGTGAGGACAGAGGAGTTGGACAGGAACAGACGACTTAATAAGATACTGTTATTGACTCGAGGGCTGATTTTTTTTTTTCTTTTTCTTTGTCTTTCTTGCAAGTCATAGTCCTTTTTTATTTTATTCTAGCAAGTCAGATAGTATTTGTCCATAGACATGTTAAGTAAATATGCATGTCTTTGAACTGAGGGAGGAAACCGACCACACAGAACACGTTGACAGAAAGTCAACCTAAAACCTATGTAACATAATTGTATTTGAGCTGTTGGAGCTTCCTCCTGTTGTGGGTGATTTCCCTGTTCAGGGAGTGTTTATTCCGTCGTACTCTACGAAGTGCTGTATGATATAGCAGCAGCTGTTAATAGACTTGTACTAAGTCTTGCATGTAAAAATGCAACCTCCACGCAGAAAGGCAACATAAAACCTATGTAAGATAATTGTATTTGAGCTGTTGGAGCTTCCTCCTGTTGTGAGTGATTTCCCTGTTCAGGCAATATTTATTCAGTCCTACTCTACGAAGTGCTGTACGATATAGCAGCAACTGCTAATAGACAGACTTAGACTAAGTCTCGCATGCAAACATGCAACCTCCACGCAGAAAGGCAACATAAAACCTATGTAAGATAATTGTATTTGAGCTGTTGGAGCTTCCTCCTGTTGTGGGTGATTTACCTGTTCAGGGAATATTTATTCAGTCCTACTCTACTAAGTGCTGTATGATATAGCAGCAACTGTTAATAGACTTTGACTAAGTCTCGCATGCAAACATGCAAACTCCACGCAGAAAGGCAACATAAAACCTACGTACCGTATTTTCCGCACTATAAGGCGCACCGGATTATAAGGCGCATAGAATAGAAGATATTGCAGTCAAACGTTTGACTGGGGTTGCGTTATGCATCCACTAGATGGAGCTGTGCTAAAGAGAATGTCCACAAAACAGATAAAGTCAAACTTTACCAATTGATCCATATATCAGGCGCTCCGGATTATGAGGCGCACTGTCGTTTTTTTTGAGAAAATTAAAGGCTTTTAAGTGCGCCGTATAGTGCGGAAAATACGGTAAGTTAATTGTATTTGAGCTGTTGGAGCTTCCTCTTGTTGTCCAGGGACTGTTTATTCCGTCCTCCTCTACCGTGTGCTGTATGATATGAATTCTCGCTAGCAGCAGCTGTTAATAAACTTAGATTAAGACTAAGTCTTGCATGCAAAGATGCAAACTCCACGCAGAAAGGCAATGTAAAACCTATGTAACATAATTGTTTTTGAGCTGTTGGAGCTTCCTCCTGTTGTGAGTTTGAGTTCCCAGTCAGGGAGTGTTTATTCCGTCCTCCTCTACCGAGTGCTGTATGATATGAATTCTCGCTTGCAGCAGCTGTTAATAGCTATTAAACTAGGGATAAATAGGGCACGATATCACTTTTTTTGTCCAATACTGATAACGATATAACACAAATCCAATCCGAAAAACATCCAATCCAGTCATTTTAGACCTTTTAAACCATGAAGACGCTGTTGCTGATTTTTAGATTTTACTTTTTTTACAGTCTGTTACCCAAGGGTAAATAAATATTTAAATTGTTAATAATGTAATGAAAATTTTGACGTTTGAATTAAGGGTCATTAATAATTTCTCTTTAACTTAATTTTAGGATTATAGCAGTTAATAACTGGCGGCACATGAACCAGGAAATACGTCGGGCAAATCTTTTTTTCGTCTGCCGTTTTCATAAAAAAAGTGAAAGATGAGTTACCAAAACAGTCGAGGACAAGCAAACTGGAGCAAACATTATCGTTATTATCGTTATAGCACACGGTATCTTGTTTATTTTACGTGCTTTTATTGCGATATATATACTGTGTACGTGTTTGTGACACGCTGGACCTTTAAGGACAAATCTTTGTTCGCTTAAAACTTTAGTGCGTGTGTTTGCAGAGGATAAAAGTGATTTATTATTCCAGATTGTCCACAGTATCAGGTGTGAATACGTGACCTCAATTTAGGATTTTTTTTTGTTTGTTTTGTTTTTGCCTCTTTAAGCAATATCACATTTAAAAATAGCAGAAAAAAAAAAAAAGGCCCGCGCCTCTCGTAGCCGTGCGTTCGGTTCATGACTAAATTAAAAACATGTGCCGATGCACGCTCACTAAATCAAGCCCGCCGTCCCTATAGTGTATTTCACAGCTGCTTATTTTCTTCTCATCTCCATTCATGCACTCATCATCGGCCAGACTCCTGTGTGTGTGTGTGTGGAGTTAAAACATGCAGCTCACCACGCCTCATTTCCTCATGTACACAGAGTCTGTGTTTATCTCACACACGCGGACGTGTTCCAACCAGAGAAAGATGACAGATCAGTAGCTTCTTTTAGTTGTCGGGCCAAAAAAACGCAAACTGCGAACGCGCCAAATTCTGAGGATTATGCGATGGTGTTGGGGGTAATCAGAGTGTGAAACCAGGACTGGATGGAGCTCTGTTTCCGTGGCTTTGCGCTGTAAACAGAGACAGTGTGTGTGTGTGTGTGGAGCGTCTGAGCCGACCGGAGAGAGCGCGAGACTGGGATGGATTTCTGTGCGGCGCTGATATCCTGCTGTGAGCCTCCGGTTCCCTGCACACACACACACACACACACACAACAGAGCGGTCGAGCGTGGAAGCACAAACACAGATGAATGACATGCGTACAGGAAACACATATAATTACACGAGCGCGCACACCGGTTTGTGCAGCTGTGCTTCTCAGAGGACACCGCACTGACTTTCTTTTGTTTTGGACACAGTTATTCTTAACCTGAGATGTTTTATTTGTCTATTTATTGGTTGCTTGTTTCAGTTAGAAGACGGTGAAACATTGCTCTCTTATTATCTTCAGCAGGTTAATTGGTATTGTTGTTTAAAAAGCACGATTAGCAGCTTTAGCAGTGGTTTGTTTGAGTGTGAACTGCATTAAAGGCGCCGTATGTAAGAATGTGGCCAAAAACGGTTACTACATTCAAATTCAAAATACCGAGGAAATCTTTTAGGTTTCGTTTTCTGACGTAACTGGCAACCCGTGGTTGCTCGGCAGCTGAGACTCTGCTGAGACTGCAATGATTGGTAGACGGCGGTAGGTGGCGCCGTCTTTGAGTTCGTTTCCATGTGGGTTTTGTCTTCCAGACGTGAAATCGGACCATATGTCATTTCTTCTCTTTCTTTCTAACACCGTCACTTATGCCGTATCCTCCTCAGTGTTGACATCCAGGTAGATCAACATCGTAAACTCCTACCTAGCTAAGAAATTAGTCTTTTTGTCGTTCTATTTCGTCATAGATTTTGTCATGAAACTGAAGCCTAACCTTGACCAAACCACCATTTAAACGTGTAACTGCAGCTACCTCTGCACCCGATGCCTAATTTTGAAAAACAAAATGCCAGGTAAGTGGGCTGAGAGCTGAGGGGAGAGTTTGGAGCAGTAAGGGGGCGTGGCCTGGTGGTGAAATCTGACACTGACCTTTAAAACAATAAAAGCCGGAGTCTGGGACATGAGTCTGGAGTGAGCATGGACTAAAATAGACTAAAATAATGACAAAATGTGAGTGTAGTAGCTATACTTTCAACACTATGCTACTCAATTAGTAAATAACATTACTATAAACACTGATTTACACTTGAAAAACAGTAGATTAGAGGTTTACGTACACTTTAAATCTCAACCCGTTCCTCAGAAATGAACTTCTGACCAGGTTTTGGTCTCCATGAGGACGAGTTGTCTTGACTACATCAGTGTTTATGCCAGAATAACGTTCTAAAGAGGCAACCAATTCCAGTACACACACACACACACATGCATACTTACCAGTACTCTTCCCTTCACTCACTGAACCATGCAGCATTTAGGTTGACATTTCAATTTCAGCTTTACTGTATAGAAACCGCTCGCACTCCCCCCTCACGACGCGTGGACTCGTCCAACTCCCCCCACAAGTGGACACTGATTGATTTGTTCCATTAGGTCTGAGGACAAAGTTGCTTCGAAAATCTTTCACCTTTTCTATCAAAAGAAGTAAATAAATAAATAAATAGAAGTGGAATATTAGACACGGACCATTGATTCCCATTACCTTGAACGACATCCGTCAGGAAAAAGGAGTTTACGCCGCGCGGCAGATGGAGTGACTCACAACCAGCTAATGGCTCGTGGAAAAGTGGGGTTTTGGATTTCCGCGCGCCCCCATACTGGGCGAGCCACGCGGGGAGTAATCACAAAGTTTTTCGTAACGCGTGTTCCTCTGGGACAGTTCGAGAGAGTAGGCGCTCCCTCAACAACTGCAGCTGTCTGTCCAAGAACCAGTGACCCAGATCCTCAGGCGTTTGGATGGAAACTCGAGCAGCTGTGGGGCTTGAAAAATCAACTTTTGGACCTTGAATTTTCCACTGCCTAACTTTTAATATGTTAACGCTGTGTGCTTGAAATGAAGATATTTGTTAATTACTGCTGTCTCTCAGCAACAGCTGTAGAACAAAGCAATATTTATCAAACCAAGAGTATCTTATTGATACTGAAACTGTAGGAAAAAGTACTATTTGTGGGGATGTTATCAATACCAATACTGATACTTATCGATACTTATTGATTATTCTCCGCAACTCACTTTTAAAATTCAAATGTTACGGCTCAAAACCAAAAAAAAAGTTCTATTTGTTGTCACATTTGCAAATCATTGCTGTCTCTCAGCAACAGCTGCAGCACAGCATTGCGTAGGTTTTTTTTTTTTTTTTTTTTTCCCTATACCAGTTCTGACACCAATACAGCTTATTAATTCTCCTCTAAAACTAACTTTGAGACTTGAAACGTTAAAAAAATAAGTTATATTTTTTTTGTTGTTGTTGTCACATTTGCAAACTATTGCTGTCTCTCAAGAACAACTGCAGGGAATGGCACCGTTTGTGAGGATTGTATCGGTGTACCAAGACTTCTCAAACATGTGGAGGTGTGAGGACGAGTGTACTTCCAACCTCACCACCAGAGGGCTTTTTTGTGGTTTGTTGTGTGTTGTGCTGTAAAACTCGGCAACATCCATTTGAAACAAATAATCCATTCCTAACCCCAACCCTAACCCTCTTGCTGCAAAGGCAAGGAGTGCTAACCACTAATCAAATTCTTGAAGTCTTGATTGGTCCACAAACCAACTAATTGTTCAGTTGTCACGATTTCTTTGGTATAGCGAACATTTAGGAAGCTGTAACATACAATTTAGTAATCTATAATCCTTTGCATTTCAAGAGGGTTCTTGCACAGTCGTGCTTGAACCCTAATTAATCAAATAAACATTGCAGATCGACTTGTCTGCTTTGATAGGTGAAGATACCGGTCAACGACACCCATCTTCTCTGGTATCATTTGAAGGATACTGTATTATACATACAAGGCCTGGTTGCATCTTGAGTAATGAAAATAGATTTCATCTCTGCGTGCCAGAAGAAGCAGATCCGTACGCTAGGGCCGCAGCTATCGATTATCTTCGTAATTAGTATGAATATTCTACCAATTATTCCTCGAGTAATCGCATCACGAGTCACAACATCTCTACATATACAGTACGCTCCGGTAAGCTACGTAAAATCAGCGAACATCAATGTTTTACGTTAGCGCGTTAGCATTAGCAACTGGATGCTTTGTGCTCAGATGCCGAATCATTGAGGACTGAATGAAGCGAATACTCGAATTACTCGAGTAATCGTCGCAGAGCTAGATATCGGTCAGCGATACCCATCTTCTGTGGTATCATTTGAAGGTTACCGTGTTGTACATACAAGGCCCGTTTGCATCATAAGTAATGAAAATAGATTCCATCTCTGCGTGTCAGAAGAAGCAGATCCGTACGCTAGGGCCGCAGCTATCGAACATTTTCGCAATCGAGTATTCTACCAATTATTCCTTGAGTAATCGCATCACGAGTCACAACATCTCTACGAATACAGTACGCTCCGCTAAGCTACGTTAAATCAGCGTTCAACATCAATGTTTACGTTAGCGTGTTAGCATTAGCAACGGGATGCTTTGGGCTCAGATGCCGAATCATTGAGGACTGAATGAAGCGAATACTCGAATTACTCGAGTAATCATGGCAGCCCTAGATACCCATCTTCTCTGGTATCATTTGAAGGTTACCGTGTTGTAAATACAAGGCCCGTTTGCATCATAAGTAATAAAAATAGATCCGTACGCCAGGGCCGTAGCTATCGAATATCTTCGCCACCGAGTATTCTACCGATTATTCCTCGATTAATCAATAATCGCAAAAAACACGAGTCACAGCATCTCTACAAATACAGTCCAATCCGGTAAGCTACGTTAAATCGGCGAACACCAAGGTTTACGTTAGCGTGTTAGCATTAGCAACTGGATGCTCGTTGTGGTACGCCAGCTGTCGTTTACAGTGGTGACACTGCACCTTGTTGGCTTGTTGTTTACGAGTAAAACGGTCGCACACTTTGGACGTTCTCTGCGTTTTTACGGGCCGTTTCCACTCTCCGTCATCCCGTTGTGCGTCTGCTAAAACGGTCCGTGTGGAACAACGATCCCTCCACTGAACGAACCGTCGCATCCCTTAGATACCGGGTCAACGATACCCATCTTCTCCGGTATCGCCTGAAGGTTACCGTGTTGCACATGTATACAAGGCCCGTTTGCATCATGAGTAATGAAAATAGATTTCATCTCTGCGCGTCAGAAGAAGCAGATCTTCACCTACACACACAGTATACGCACACACACCCGTATCCTGTTGCAGCTAAACAGAATGTGATTATGCGGTCCGCTTTTTTTTTTTTGTGTGTGTCGCCACCTGTTTGACAGGATGAAATCGTGATGGATTTTTCAGTCCGAATTCTAAATCACACCCACATTTTCTCGCCTGCGAGAGCCTTTCATGTCGGCCGCGTCTCTCCCGCCTTCCCCCCGGCAATCGTTCACTGACAAAGGCGGCGACGGAAGAAAACATCACTTTTGGATTCTTATCCGCGCGTTGTGAGCCCCCGGCGTGATGAATGGGAGCGGCGTTACACTTGGCGTATATTTATACACACCGCCGTATCAGATGAGTCGGGAACGTGCCGTCCCTCTTTATTGTCGCCGTCTACCTGAATTTCCTTTTTTTTTTGACAAATTCCGTCGCTCAATCTCTCTGTATTTGTGTTCGCCGCCTCCTCCTCCTCCGTGTCTGGCTGCCGCTTCCTTAAAATTAAAATGTTTTCTCCCACTCCTTCTTCGTCACCTCGGTCTACCTCTGCCGCTCCTCTGCCAGCGAAACGACAATTATCAGAGGTGGAAATCATTTTAATTTATTTCGCTTGGCTATGAATATTCAGTGTAAACAGAGCACTTTTATGCATCGCCGTCGAAATCTCGTGTGTGCTTATTAGAGCCGTAGTTGGTTTAATATGTTGGCTCACTGAATAATAGCGCGCTACCTTGACATCGGCCAACTCTTTGATGAGGCAGGTGTGTGTGTGTGTTCATGTATTTGTTACCTCTTTTGGGATCTTTTCTGGCATAAACACCGACTTTTTCAGTGGCAGTAGTCCTCATGGAGACCAGAACCTGGTCCTTATGAGGCAGGAACTCATTTTCCCAGGAGCTGGTGAAGTTGAGGGCAAAGGTTTGGTGAAGATTTGGGTTAGACGTTGGTTACGGTTCGGGGAAAATGCTTTATTCAGTCAATTCAGGGTCCTAAGAAGCGTCAGAATCGGGTATAGCGGCGGTCGCTAAATCCTGATGTTGTCTATTAAATGCATTTCCTTTTAAGTTGAAGGCTCTTCTTCTTCTTCTGCCTCCTCATTGGACCTTTTTCCCTTTCCAAATAAGCTCTTCAAAGAATTTTTTGCTAGCTTGTGAGCTAAATTGTTGATATCTCATGACCGAGACGAGCATCTTTCAAAATAAAAGCTCTCTCGGAGGATCCCCTATGCTCAGAAGTTTCTTTCTTGCATCAAAAATATCTCCTTTGAATGCAGAGATGCTCTTTTTCGTCAGACTTAATGATTTTTCTTTGTTATACGAAGCAAAGAAACCAGTTTCAATTGTTAAATGACCGGAACGTCGTGATTTCCCTCCACTGAATAAGGTCACGTCTGATGCCGCAAACACGCGTATAACTAGCGCTATTTAGCGCTTTAGCACAAGTTGGATTTTCGAGGAAGTTTTTTGCTCCAAATGAGGAGCTAGCTGAAGAGTTAGCGGAGTTGTTACGTCTACGCCCTTATGACGTCCTGTGCTTTGCTAGACGCTCTTAACGTTGTTTACGTACCGTAACGTGGTTGGAACGCAAACTATTTCAAGGGTTCGAGTTCGGTCGATGTCTCGAAACAGCAGCTGCCATGGTTACTATTAGTTGGCAGCAGCTTTAGGTTAGCGGAAGGAGCTAACGTGTAGTCGTGCTACGATAACAACAACAACACTGTTTGAATCCTTGAATTCCGCATTTTGCTTTCGAAAGGTCGATATTCGTTTTCGATCGAAGCAACGATATTCATTTACAATCGAGATACGTGAAACCCCTATGAAATAAACTGATTAGTCAGTTGTCAAAATAGAGGCAATAATAGTTAACTCGTTGAATAGTTGCAGCTCTACTCGTCTTCTACGTGAAGTGATCAACAATCTATCAATAGATGCTGTAGTAAATGTCTGGTTGCAGTGGGGCAGTCATGAGATATTCCAGAAATCGCAGAGGCTCTTTGATTTGGGTGCCCTCGATCCTTAAGAGCCTTTAAGTCAAGTGACTGAGGATCACTGTGCCTCAGATGGTGTGTAAAATGAAGTCGCTCAAGGCCGAGGGAACGCTGTTGTTGTTGTTGTTGTTGTTGTGTGCGTTTCTTAAAGTGATTGTTTTCACTCGGCTCATTTAGTCGTCGTCTCTCTGCGGCGGCTCAGACCTCGTCGACGCCTCCGGGCCCCGCGATCTGCAAACTGAGACGTATCCGTCAGCTGTAAAGCAGCAGAGTTTATTGATTTATTTTCAGCCAGAAAACGTGCGAACAATTAATCTGTTTCATATCAAATATCACGACGTGAGACAACGCCATCTCCAGGGCTGTAGTTTATTGCAAAGTGAGACGTCGGTGAATGACGAGAGCAATTTCTCTGTCTCGAAATTTTGTTTATCAGTCACAGAGAACATTTGTTGTTTTTTTGATTGACCTGCTTTATAAAAAGTAAAAATTTGGAACACATACTAAACTATGACTTTTTGTCTAATTTTGGATGACATACTAAAGTGTGACTTTTTGACACATTTTGTACGACATACTAAAGTGTGACATTTTTTACACATTTTGGACGACATACTAAATAGACTTTTTGACACATTTTGGACGACATACTAAAGTGACTTTTTTTTTACATATTTTGGACGACATACTAAAGTGACTTTTTGACACATTTTGGATTACATACTAAAGTGTGACATTTTTGACACATTTTGGACGACATACTAAAGTGTGACATTTGTGACTCATTTTTGAAGACATACTAAAGTGTGACTTTTTGTCAAATTTTGTATGACATACTGAAGTGTGATATTTTTACACATTTTGGACTACATACTAAAGTGTGACATTTGTGACACATTTTGGACCGCATACTAAAGTGTGATATGTTTACACATTTTGGACGACATACTAAAGTGTGACATTTTTGACACATTTTGGACGACATACTAAAGTGTGACATTTGTGACTCATTTTTGAAGACATACTAAAGTGTGACTTTTTGTCAAATTTTGTATGACATACTGAAGTGTGATATTTTTACACATTTTGGACTACATACTAAAGTGTGACATTTGTGACACATTTTGGACCGCATACTAAAGTGTGATATGTTTACACATTTTGGACGACATACTAAAGTGTTACATTTTTGGGGCTGCAGCCCTCACTTTGGTAACCCTTTTGTAATGCTATCACATGCTAATGCTCCATCATGTTTTAATGACACTAATTTTGACTTAAAAAAGACATTGAGTTTGGTTTTTCCCCTAAATCACTCAGCCTGAACAGGAATATTCAAGATTCAAGATTCAATTCAAGATTCAAGATGCTTTATTTATCCCGAGGGAAATTATTGTGCAACAATTGGGAGGTAAAAGTGTAGATGTACAAGAGTTAAAAGATACATAAAATAAAATAAAATAAAATAAAATAAATAAAATAAAATAAAATAAATCATACGTTTTATGGGTTACTTTGAGAATGCGTGAATAAAATACAAATTTAAAGCCTGTTTAGATCATTTTAAACATGGAAATATGTTCATATTCACACACACACAACCCTCAGAGAATCTCACAGCCTGTTCCAGTGTTGAGTTCGGAGTCAAATGTGTGAATGAAAATGTCACCAGACATTTTTTTTTTTTTTTTTTTTTTTTTTTTTTAAAGTGACATTGCCTTCTCACATCAACGCACACTGTGTCATCCACACCAGCCCGGAAAGCATCTTATTATTGAAGGCACTCACCAGCAAACAGAGGTTGGGTGAAATAATTGTGTCTCTCTCAGTGGAAGATGGTGTGTTGTGTTTTTTTTGTTTTTTTTTTCCTGTTGCGCACTGAAGTGCAGCAGAGAAGAAAACCCTCCCCTGCACTGAAGCCTCTGCTGGATCTGGTTTTTCCAGACTTTACCCTCTGTGTTTCCACATCACTGTCAGTGTGTAGAGACACGGGATACACCCAGGTACACCAGCAAGAGTTGGAAGAAGACCCATTTTGTGAGGAAAGTTCACTGAGGCTGTAAAAACTGCCTTTTCTCACTCCACTGTGGAGAGAAAGAGGTATATGAAGTATGACTAAAGCTGCTTATATCACGGTATTTTGCAAAATTGGAACAGTTATAGGGCTGCAACGATTAATCGGTTACTAAATTAACTATTTTGATCAGTTTCTTAATAATTAAAACACGTTTTCTGGTCGTTCAGCTTCGCAAATGTTCATATTTTCTGGATTATTTACTCCATATAACAAAGAAATCATTAAAACGGATAAAATGAGACATTTAAGAGGTGTGACTGAGAAGAGCTTCATCTTATACTTACTAGTACTTACTAGTAATACTTACTACTAACTAGTGTTATATACTATATCATATAGTTGTACGACATTAGCCCAATACGACATTAGTGCGATACGACATTAGCACAATATTTATGTTACGATATAACATTATCGCTATAATTGTCACGATACAACATTATCGCGATATTTATGTCACAATACGACATTATCACGATATTTATGTCACGATACATTACCACGTTATTTAAGTCACAATACGACATTAGCACAATATTTATGTCATGATATGGGATTAGCACGATATTTATGTCACGATACGACATTACCACGATATTTATGTCACGATACGACATTATCACGAAATTCATGTCACGATGCATTAGCACGATATTTATGTCAAGATACGACATTAGCACAATATTTACATTAGCACGATACAACAGTATCGCGATATTTATGTCACGATGCGACATTAGCACAATGTTTGTGTCACGATACGACATTAGCACGATATTGCGTATTTGTGAAATCATACATTATATTGCGATAAACTCACCCAACGGCTTTAGTGAGAGTGAGCACCACCTAGTGGACAGAAACGGCAGTTAGAATCCATAAAAAATTAGAGTCGTCTTGCTAACGACATTGATATTGATTCCTTGCACTTCACTGTTTTGCATTTGCAGTTCTTTTTGCAGAATGGATGCATTAAAATTAGCCACTTGCCAGACTTGAATTATTCACAGCACATTAAAAAGCAGCCGTGCAGAACAGTTGCCTCTTTTGCATTTTTTGTGTAACAAATGTGAGCGAGGCACGGATTATTTGTCAGTAAGCCGTTATGTGCGAGGTGAAAAAAATTGTTAATTTAAACCTTTTGTTTCAGCGTTTGTAGTATCCCGTAAGAAATGAGGTCTCGGTTGCGGCCGATGCATCACAATGCTTTATTAGCGAGTAAAAATTGCCAAAGGCGCACGAGACGTGGCGTAAAAAATCACCCGCGTTCGTACGCTCGATCCGCCCGCACGTTTTTTATTTTCACGGGGGGGCCCGCGAAGGATTCCCGCTTTGACTCTGGCAGGTTCGCGGAGAAGCGTTTACGCCTCCGACTGGGCCTGGCACCGGTGTGTGTGTGTGATCGTCTGCGCTGCGACCATATGCTTCCCCACCCGACCCGACGCTCCGAGCCTCGCCTCTGCCATCTGTCCCAGAAATACCGAGCGTCACCGGCAGCCTTTTGCGAGGACGTTTGTGCCTCACCCGAGTCCTCGAGAACAGGGTTCTCTCCTGTACTTTTCTCGCTCTCCGGCATCTGCTGTCGTTTTAATATACTCTTTTTTCCATAAATGAGGATTTTTTTTCTTTTCTTGCAGGAATCCAACTGAGCATTATGGCAAATTAAAGGCTCCCCCACCTGTTATGGATGGAGACATTGTAGAATTCCGCCTCTATTTCAGGCTAGATTAGTCCTGTAATGAACATGTGCTGCTGGGGCAGTTAGTCAGGCCTGGGCTGATATGGATGCACCAAACAAACGTGTCTGTGTTGTAAAATAGAACGGTCTTTCGTTTAGGACGTGTTATCAGATTACAGCAGCCACGCACTCACTCACTGTGACTCATTTTGCTTTACCTGAGACGCACGTCTGTCTGAAAATGAACCTTTTATCACAGTGTCTGTTTCTGAGTAGAGCACTAACTTGCTAACGTTGTTCCCCGGAATCTAGGCCTGAACAATCAATCAAAATCTTATCGAAATCGCGGTACAGTAGTATTTGTTAAAGTCCAAAGTGTAATTTTAGATGAATTATTGTCTTGATCTGTACACGTCTCTTTGTTTCTCACAGATCCGCTCAAATATCACACGGCAATAATTTCAAATATGTTTTTCCAATGAAAATGAGAATAACGTAAAAATTACCATTCCCTCCGATATCGCAAATCATATCGTGATATAATAAAGAGTATTTGAGTACAAAGTCATATTAAAAATATAATTTCCTGCACTTTCTCTCCGCCCCTTTCTGGCCCCCATTTTTCCTTTCACCCCAACCTGTCTAGGCACATTTTTGAGTCTGATTCTGATGCCGAATACTTACTCATTGTGCGAACTGTTGGGTTTCTCCTCTTTCTATAATATTGTAAAGGCTTTTACCTCGCTATGTACAGTGCTTTGAGATACTTTATGTTGTGATTTGGCGCAGAGGTGTTAGCATCGTGGGCTAGCTACCAAACAACCGCTAAAAGACGATGTTTTCAATCTACATCGGCGGTTTTAATCGCTAACGCTACCTTACAAAGTCCAAGTTTCTCTTTAGCAACAACTGATCGGAAGTGAAGAAGCTAAATTATATATTTTATCAGAAGTTATTGGTCACATGCGATCATATAATCGATTGATACACACTTTTTAGCTCAGTCTTACTGTAGAAATAATAGTTTTCCTCATGTAAATACTTAATATTATACAGAGTTTGTGTGTTTTCAGGAGAGAAATGAATGTATCGTCTATATTTTTGGAAAAAAAAAGCTTATTCCATTTCTTTTATACAAGCTGGAATAACATTAACATGATGTTCAGCGTCAGAAGGACATGAAATCAAAGGGATTTTAAAGCCTCGTCATGCATGTTGAGTCCTCCTCGGCTATTGTGGCACATCAACGTCATGTTCCAGTTCGCCTTTCATGCCATTGTGTCCCAACACTTGGTCGGTAATCACAGCCATTATCTTGATAATACTAGCCCTAAATTGGATGTTTTATTAAGGCTATTTCATGCTTCGCGGAGCAGTGAACCTAAAAGAAGCGACGCGACTCTCTTCTCTCTCCATTAGTCTCCTCTTTGTGCCATTTTAATCCTCATTTTTTTTTGTCTATTTTAGATCTGGCCGTGGTCCTTTTTCGTGGAATTGTATTATACTCTGCTTTCTGCGCCGTGATATCAACCCCCGTCTCGCTGATAGCTAAGAAAATATTTGGACAAACGAGCAATTTCGGCGGTGTGCGAAATGAAAGGGATGGAAAATCGGCACCTCGAGGACACGTGGGACGCGCAGACGTACGACTGTCTGACGCGGTTAAAAAAACATGAAACGTGGACGGACCTCTTCTCGCTGCGCGTTCTCCTCCCTCCTCGTTCACAACGTCCCCACTGGAGCCGTCTCATACACTTCAAGCTCCTTTTAAGACCACTTTCATCTTCCCCCTTTCAAAATAATAAAAAAAGGACTGACAGTAACGGTTAGCGCCGAGAAGAGTTGACTCAACTACGGCCCTTTTTTTTTCTTCTTTCGGCTTCTGGATGTGACTGAAGTGGGGAGGGGACACGTTTGAGTTTGATCCGCTTAGAGCTTTGTGTGTTTCTGTACATCTTGACACCACTTGGACCTCCTCGTCTTCGCCTCATTGGTCCGCGGGACCGAGGCCACTCGAGCAGCTGCTTCGTCTATTGAGGCGACCGATCTCATTATGGTGCTCTTGAACTTCAAACGGAAAAAATACGTGGCCTCAATCCCATCCTATGGAATATTGCATTTTGAGCAGTGCCGTGTTCCGTCTTGTGCCGTTTCCATCGGGGACCTGCGTGACTGTTGTTATTATCTCAGGTTTTCTATCCAAACAACACCGTGTTGTTTTGCCTTGTCGGGGCTATCAGCGGTGTTAAAAACGCGGCGAGGAGGCTAATCAGAAACCGCGATGCCCGCGGGACGTTGTGTTTTTTGTTCTCGGTTGGTAATTAGCTAGGTGTCTTTTCATATTTATTTTGCCTGCAATCATCCGAGTCATAAATAAATGAATAAATAAATGCATGGGCTCTGGAAAGTGTAAATGACAATAATATAGAAGGAAGATGTGAGTGTTTTCTGCTGCTGGTGAAGAATGAAATGGAGAACTTCTGCCGGAGAAAGACCCAGAGCATCGTGAGCCATCTACATTTATACCCGAACAACTCCATTTTTGTATTCCTCCAATAGACAAAGTGTTTGCCTTTTCAGGTCGAAGCTATGCAACTCCACTTTCGCGTTCCTCCAATAGACAAAGTGTCTTCCTTTCCAGGCGGAGTTTTTACACCACTTTGTCTAATGTAGGTATCGGGTAGCCGACTCCCTGCGGATGTTGTGGGAAGGTGTCAGTTCAGGCTAGACACAATACACAAAATACAATACACTATACACAAAGGACCTGGTATTCTGTACTGGGCAGGTATAGGGTGATGGGCAGTTTTAGATCTGAGTCAGAGAAATTGAATTTACTGTTACAAAGCGCCTTTGAAACTCAAGGTCAGTCGATAGTGTTTAAAATATAGTATAGTCTGAATAAGTGAGTTGAGATTTGAAGGTAGACGTTCTTGTCCAGGTTGGTCATTGGATGTTGACTTCATGGTTTGACCACACGGGGTCACTCTGGATTGATGTTAGCACCAGGTCTGCGTCGGGACTTTTTGTCAACTGTAAATTTGTGTAGTTATTCAACAACAGAATAATATAATTATAATAATAACAGATGGTCTGAATATCGCTGTGAATGACTTGGCTATACTGTGTATATTTATCAGAATAATGTGGCCTCTGCACACTAATGAAGGGAATTCACTTGACAGTTTCACAGCCATTAACCATGCTGTTACTGCTGCTTTTTTTATATATATATATATATATATATATACGTGGCCAGAGTTTGAAAACACACAGACTATCAGGTCAGTGAATTCTGCCTAAATGGGTCGAGGCTCATTTACATAGCTATTAACTAGAGATGTCAAAGTCAAAACAACATTGCTCTTTCTTTTGCATTTTTACCCACACACTCTGACCTTTTGGGCTCCCGGTGTGCTCTGCTATCCTCTCTGTTCAGCCCTATCTCTGTCTGTTTGTTGTTGCTGTCTGCTGCTTATCGTCCACACTCCAGCGGCGTCGTAGCCTCCGCCGTCCTCGTTTGCCACTTTGATCACATTGCGGAGGAAATAAACGAGTGTAATGAGTTAGCCGGGGCGAGCTGCAGGTGTCTCTCCGCCTCGCCTCGCCACGTCACTCCCCGCTGGGCTCACACTGCTGGGTTAGAGCAGCTCTCGCTCCAGCTTCCAGTCCGTGGGCCAGAGACCAGAATTCCATTTGTCGGCACCACAAAAGCTGGCAAAACTTGACTCTTGTCTGTGCAAACGCCAACACAGAGTTTACGTTTAACATTTACATGTGATTTCATTATGTTACCAAGCAGACATGGACGTTTATCAGAATCTAGGAATCTGGTTTGGCCCATTGACCCGATAAGACGGGGGAATCAAAGATGTGGACCCCATGTTATATTTCCAAATATCATATTCTCGGTCTCCCAGAATCCCAATTCCCAAACGTTTTTGTTGATTCTCCCAAACTGGATTTGCGCAGACCTTCATTCTCGCGTCTCGCAGACATTAATCCGTGGTTCTCCTTGTCCACTCCACCTGCCAAGATAACAGATGCCCGACACGGAAGGAGGGAACCGCATTTGGCTGCTTTTGAATGATCGGGTGATTAGCTTAGCGCGGGTCCCAGTGGCAGACGCGGCAAACGGAAATTCAATCAGAAACGCCAGGCAAAAACCACAGAATGTTCAGGAAATTCCGAGAGAGTCTGTGCACGGACGATCCCCATCCTCTCCAAGGACCTGTTGTGATCCCGTACATTAGCCGGGTCTTAGTTCTTTCGTCTGCTAAGAAAAGGCCATGCATCGGAAACTCTTAACAGCTGTAAAAAAGGGCTTTTCGCGGGATAACACCGCTCGTGTCTCTCAAAGGCTCGTGTTTTTATATGCACTTAGAATCTGATTCACTCCACGTTTTTGCGTCTTAGACGTTATCCGCGCGGAAATGGAACTTTTCCCCAATACAATCTTTCTTCTTTCTTCTGTAAGCATGACTTTACCCAAAATAAGTCCAAACATCGTAGGTATATATGTCCAGGGCTGTGTGCGGCGCTGCAACGCCGCCATAGAAATGCACCAAAAAGAGAAAATATGGAGCATAGACTATACCAGACCATACAAAAGATCGCGACAATTGTACATACACGGAAACAAAATGCTGATTCTGTGTGGATAATAAGTTGATTTGACACAATGAGAATAATAAGAAACCCTGTTGCCATAAGGAATATGTGGGTGTTCTAAACTAACTTCATGTGTACGCAGTTAGAAATAAAAGTGCGAAGTTGAACCATATAAGGTTTTTTGGCTTGTCCTCATAGGAGAACCCTTTTGGAGGGTTCCACCAAGAACCATTTTAAAACCCTTTATTCAGGAAAGGGGTTTTAAAGGGTTCTCTGGATCAAAATGGTTTTCTTGGTTGGTACACATGCTACACTTTTAGAAATAAAAGTACTAAGTAGAACCATATAAGGTTCTCCAGCTTGTCCTCATAGGAGAACCCTTTTTGGATACCTGAAACTTTTTATAAAGGTTCCACCAAGAACTCTTTTGGAGGGTTCCACCAAGAACCTTTTTAAAACCCTTTATTCAGGAAAGGGGTTTTAAAGGGTCCTCTGGATCAAAGCAAATGGTTCCATGTAGAACCTCAGCCCTTGTAGAAGAACCCTTTTGGAACCCTTACTTCTAAGAGTGTAGCTACAGTGGGTGGGTTAGGGTTAGAAAAATAATGAAATAACAATTGTATTTTTCATGATAAAACGTTCCCCATCCCCAATATAAGTATAAAGTCTTAATATATGTATATAAAATGTTTATCTTGTGTGAAATTACACTTTGAGGCACAACACATAGAGAAATAGCTATTTTTTTTGCCTCAGATTTGTAAGATTTTGCAAGAATTTAACGATTATTTTATGTTTCCTGACCATAAAAAATGTCAATAATTATTCATTATCGTGTCAAAGTTACTGTCCATTCGTCCAGCCAACCAGATGTGCATCCATTGGCCCATTCTCAAATTTAGTTCTCTTGGGATTTGGGATCTCATATATCTTTTTGAGACCTTTCCCGTTGATTCAAATCAGAGTAAAAAAAAATTCCGCTTCTTTTCTCATAAAAGTACATCCCTTTGCCGAGGCTTCAGAGAATAACGATTCTGCTCAAACACGAGAAAGAACCGTGGGTCATTACCTTCCCTTTTTCGTTGGCTCTCTGGCAAAAGGAAGTTCTTCGAGGAAGTTTGAGCCGCACCTGTTTGTCACGGCGAGACCGGGGGGCCGAGTCAGGATGTCATTATTAGACGAGCTGTCTATACGTGAAAGCCCAGGTGGACGTGTCCTCATGTCCTAATGAGGATTCAAGCCTTCATGCAAGCGGGGTCTGGAGGAGGTGTCACTCCGATGCCGCAGATGTCCGTCTGGGACACCGAGATGGCATCATTAGAGGCAGAGACGGACGCGAGGACGGGGGGTGGAGAACCAGACCAGACCAGACAGTGAGCCTGTAATGACATATTTAATGAAACCATATGGCTGTTAT
The DNA here is from genome assembly GCF_963457635.1 of Microchirus variegatus. Classification (NCBI taxonomy): domain Eukaryota; kingdom Metazoa; phylum Chordata; class Actinopteri; order Pleuronectiformes; family Soleidae; genus Microchirus; species Microchirus variegatus. The sequence goes on from NC_139822.1 coordinate 17,837,161, forward strand.
AGCTTTATGATCTCCCAACGATAGGCATCGCAAAAACATGACACGTATTCACTTATGTTTGTCGTCAACAAACATTCAATGCGGCAATTACAGTTTGACAACATTGAGTTAATTTTGACGTTAAAACTGGAGGGATTATATACGCCGATCGGCCGCGGCATCAAAGCGGGTAATTGGTTTCGGCGCCGTCGCATATTTTTTGCTTACTCTTAACTAACTGAAGACGCAAAGAAAGAACGTTAGAGAATCACAGAACGTCTGAACCTGCACAACAAGTTAAACTTCGTCGTGTTGATGGTTTGGAATGAAAGCTCTGAAAACAGGACGCGGATATATTCACACGAGCTACAACATCAAAGTTGGGTTCCTATCTAGTTAAATGTTGTTATAAAAAATATATATTATTAATATATTTTCTCCTACAGGGCTACATTTAAAAATAATTCTGCTTAGTTTTGAGATTACCCAACCAAACCCTAGTAAAGCATAGCAGCTATGCTAGAAGAGCATAGCAGCCATTCTAGTAGAGCATAGCAGCTACGCTAGTAAAGCATAGCAGCTAGCTATGCTGCTAGTAAAGCATAGCAGCTAGCTATTCTGCTAGTAAAGCATAGCAGCTAGCTATGCTGCTAGTAAAGCATAGCAGATAGCTATGCTGCTATAGCAGATACACAAGAAGAGCATAGCAGCCATTATAGTAGAGCATGGCAGCTATGCTGCTAGTAAAGCATAGCAGCTATGCTAGAAGAGCATAGCAGCCATTCTAGTAGAGCATAGCAGCTACGCTAGTAAAGCATAGCAGCTACGCTAGTAAAGCATAGCAGCTAGCTATGCTGCTAGTAAAGCATAGCAGCTAGCTATTCTGCTAGTAAAGCATAGCAGATAGCTATGCTTCTAGTAAAGCATAGCAGCTATACTAGTAAAGCATAGCAGCTACACTGGTAAATCATAGCAGCTATGCTAGTAAAGCATATCAGTTACACTAGTAAAGCATAGCAGCTACGCTACTAAAGCATAGCAGCTATGCTAGTAAAGCATATCAGTTACACTAGTAAAGCATAGCAGCTACGCTACTAAAGCGTAGCAGCTATGCTAGTAAAGCATATCAGCTACACTAGTAACAAGTGAATATTATCCTACAGCTGCAACTGACGATTATTTTCATAATCAGTGAATCTGTTGATTATCTTCCTTGATTAATCGACTAGTTTGGTCCACTAAATGCCAGAAAATATTACAAAATATTGATCGGTGTTTCCCAAACCTCGACACGACGACGCTAAATGTCTTGTTTTGTCCACAAATGTGCTGATTTATCCGTCAAACGGAGCAAAGAAATCCAGGAAATCTTCACATTTAAGAAGCCGAAAAACCAAACTTTAATTCAGTAATTGATAAATAATCGAATAAGGATTAACTTTGAGCGATACTTTACACATGGAAGGGAATTGTGTGTGTGTGTGAGCCGTTTGCGAACCCTATTCTATCATTGAATAGCCTTTAGTTCTTTTAAATGACTTTAGCTTCTGACTTAATTATTTCCAGTATCAGCGAGTCATGAATATCAGCTGCTCTGAGTTCTAAATGAAAGTACGTTAATTGTCACATTATATTGTTTTAATATCGTTTTTTTTTTTGCTCCCAACCACCTTTTTTTTGGCAGCATTCAGAACTGTTATAATTGGAGGAAACTTTTTTTTGTGTGAAAAGAGAAGTTTTTTTTTATTCTTTCCCGTTTTCCTGGAATATCAATGGCTTTTATCCATAGGCGCTTGGTGTTTGATTGTGTGTGTGTGTGTGTGTGTGTGTGTGTGTGTGTGTCCCAAGAGTTTGATTAGCCTCCCACATTTAACCACCACATTACTTTTATTACAGCCGCCCTGATCTCTGCCTCTCCTGATGCAGATGGTCACACCACATCTTATCTTCTCTGTGGGTTTTTTTTTTTTGGCCTGATCTCAGCCTACATTTACATCTACACCCCCCCCCCCCACCAACCCTCCCTCTACCAGCCGGAGTCTCCCTCATGGCACGGCCTCTACGGTTTAATTAAATATCAGTCCAGTGCTAACTCTGCTGCTGGACCACTCACTCGTGGTTGTAGAAGTTAACGTCCCTTGTTTTTTTTTTTTTTTGCCAGATGCCGTCACTGGCTGAGCAGACCGGGAGTTGATTTGCACTCATTACTGCGGGAATGAGCGAGGCCCGAGGACGATAACCGCATTACTGCGATTCGCGTGTGATGTGATAGGAGATGTTGTTGCGATGTTAATCTCCTCCTCCTCCTCCGATGTCCCCGAGATATGGAGAATAAATGGAGATGAAAATCTCTCTCTCTGCGTGTTTTCACAGTGGGAGGAAGTTGTTACGCAACACAATTTTTTTTTTTTCAGTTATTCGGCTCATAACCGGAACAACTTTGGGCGGCCGTTTTCTAATTTTTATTGTGGTTAGCGACAAGAGAAAGTGATTTGTTTTGCACGTCTGTACGCCGCTAACGGCGTTAATAGCGTCAATGTCAACGCACATTAACGCATGATGCGTTTCCATGACGACTGACCGGAAAAAGACGCGCATGATGTCAAGTTTACGTGCCGCGTCAACCGGAGTCCAGGAACCGTTTCCCAGTTAGCTGTGTTAGCTCCTTTAGCTTCTTTAGCACCGTTAGCGCGTCTACCGCGGAACTGGAGCGCTCTGTTTATTAAACGAAAAAGAGCAGCGCTACAAATGAAGTTGAAAGTTTAGCGTTACTTTAGAGACTCGTTTTTAACGATCGGGAGTCGCGTAAACACGGCGTCGCGCTAACGTCATGGAAACGCGCCGTGCGCTAACGTGCGTTAGCGTCGACGCCGTTAACGGCGGTTAACCGTGCCCAGCACCAGAGATGAGATCGTTCTGAGCGAGATATACTTTTCTATGATTCGACGCCTGAATGCAAAGCTGTGGAGGCGAGCGTCATTCTTACCCCACCACTAGAGGGCAGGCTCTTCTGCTTAAACCAAAGGACTCTACTATAATGAATGGCATAACAAAAGTAGGGCGGCAGTTTTTCGATTACTAAAATTTAGAGCTGCAACTAACGATTATTTTCACGATTAATCGATTAATATAAATTGTTAGAAAGTGCTAAAAAATGACTAAAACTAAGAAAATATTCACATTTAAGAAGCTAAAACGATCAGAAAAGAAGTCTTGTTTTAATAATCAATTAATTGATTATCAAAATAGTTGTATGTATATATATATATATATATATATCTCCACTTCACTCCTTCCTCATTAAAGACCAACCTTTTGTCCGCTGACAACCGTGTCAGACGACCAGATAATGGTCACCCCGGTCTTTACCCATGCGGTGTGTTCACTGTGATCTTCGAGGACATTGTTATCTTCTCCGTGTATTACAACACATACTGGACATATATATATATATATTTATATATATATTTATATATATATTTAACGTGAAGCACGGGATGTGATTCTAACGAGATTTAATTTTTATTCTTATCCAAGCGGTGAACCCTGGCCTCTTTATTTTGCCTGTCGCTTCCTCCGGTTTATTAAGTTTCCTCCCATTATCAGCTCATTGCTCCTTCAGTTGCCCGTTCGCAGTCGCTGATTTTGCCGCGATATCTCGTTCTTGGTGCTGCATAACAAGCAGCTTTTTTTTTCCGCTATCAATTACTCGCAAACACCTGCCTCGTTCTCACCCCGTTACCTTCCCCCGGCAAGAAAAAACACACCTCTCAATATATTTAGCGTGTCGTTTTAGAAACCACATCTGTTTTTTTTTTCCTCCTCTCGTCCACTTTAAACAACACGTCTTCCCGTTTTTTTCACGACACCTTTGTTCTTTTTTCTTTCTCTACAGCAAAAGTAATTTCCTCCAAACTGTCCCTCTTTGCCCGCAGGACACCGTTTCGTCTTGCTTTGAACTCTTTTCTAATTTTGCACGGCAGCACTTTTTTTTATATATACATATTATAACATATTTATTCATTTATTACTTCTCAAAGTCATCTGCATAAAAGCACACCTTCGTTCTTTTCCCTCTCTCCACAGAGCAGTAGCTTCACGAATGCAGTGTTGGTTTAATCCCTGCCACCCTGTCAGAGGCTATTTTCTGCAGGTCTTACTCGAGTTCTTGGGCTCTGTACCATTTTTTTTTGGGGGGGGGGGGAGGTTTTTGCAGAGCCGTTTCTTGCTACTATGCAGCTGCATAGGGCCCCACAGCCACCAGGGGGCCCCCAAACTGCAATGAACAGTGCCTGTCTTTATCTGCATGTATTGGATGCATTCATTGTGCATATATTTGCAAAGCATGTACGTAAGTGTATGTGGGGTAATCAGAAAAAGTAAGGGATCTCTACCTCGAGTTTGGAAAAAAAAACAAAAAAACAGGGGCCCACAAATAGTATCTCGCATAGGGACCCCAAACAGCTAGAAACGGCCCTGGGTTTGCGTTTGGTTCGTCGCGTGTCTACGCCCCCCAGCAAGGTCAAGGTGCTCGGATCTCACCACTTCCGCACTCCGATGGCAGCCGACCGTCAACGGCTGAACCGCCATCGCGTAGATAATAACAACCTGGCAACCGGAGACCCCGTAATTAAATTCCTCGCTCATTTTTTTTGTTCAGTCGCAGTTTGAATAATGGGAGATTCTGACTGAAGGATACTGAAAAGTGAAGGTTGTGGGTGATGGGAGTTGGAGCGCCCGTCGTTGGAATTGGAATTCCAATGAGTGTTGCTAGCACGCGCGCGCCAATTAGCGATTGGTGAATTTGACCTCTGCATTTAACCCACGCTTATTACACACCAGTACACAGACAAGCCTTGGCCACGTCCTGGGATTTGAACCGGTGACCCTCCGGTTACGAGCCTGATTTCCATGATGCAATTCTACCTCTACTCTTTGTTTTTGCTTTTCCATTTTTCATACATCGCTCAGCCCTACGAACAATGTCCAACTCTAGATCGGTTAAAAATACTTAAAAATCCATGAAAAAATTTACGTTAATCTCCAACATTTAGCAAAAGGCAATCGTGAGCTGAATCTCAGCCCGTTTTGGTGGCATTTCTGTTTTCGCCCCCGGTCATGCAGGAAGTACTGAACGATTCGGTGAGCAAATATTTTTAATTGAACTGATTCTGATGATTCAGTTACGCCCAAAACAACTGCTTTTTTGCGTTCCGTATGAGTCGACGTTACGGCAGTTTCATGAATCCGCGCTATGACGACCCCACCCAAAACGACGTGACTGATACCATTAGTCTTAGGGCATCGTTGATAAATTGTTGTAGCCCTAATAAGCTGCGTCAAGCACTGTTTCGTACCTCTATTAGCATCTAATTTCATACCAAAACGTAGCTTGTTCACCGCGTGGAAACAAACGCCACTATCTCTGAATCAAAGAAGTCTGAAATTCTGGTTCGCTTAATCTCTCCGGAGCGAATGAAATTCTTCAGTTTCAACACCGTCCGTAGACCGTAGATCAGGGGTTCTCAAAGTTTTGATACCTGAGGGCCAATTTAGGAACCCAACTTTGGACTGAGGGCCGCCAAAGAGAAAAAAAAGAAAAACAACAGTAAGAAATCCCATTTGTAATAACTATGGCGTCTAAAATTTGACAAAACCGACATACTATACTACGTTGTCCAAAATGTTACCATTTTTTTGGGGGGGGGGGATTTTGGTCCAAAATTTGACAAAAACTTTGAACAATACTATGTCGTCGTAATTGGACAATTTTTTTCAAAAAAAAAACTTAGGTCCAAAATTTGACAAAAAATTACATTTATGCCGTCCCAAATTTGACAACTTAAAAAAAAAAAAAAAATTGGTCCAAAATTTTACAAAAACATCATACTATACTATGTCGTCCAAATTGTGACAATTTTTTAGAAAAAAATTTTTGGGTCCAAAATTCGACAAAATCGTCATACTGTACAATGTCGTTCAAAATTTTTGGGGAAAAAAGTTTTTGGTCCAAAATTTGACAAAAACGTTCGTCCACAAATTTTACAATTTTTTTCACAAAAATATTAGGTCCTAAATTTGACTAAAATGACATATGCCGTCCCAAACATACTATACTATGTCGTCCAAAATGTGACACTATTTTGGGATAAAATTTAAATGCCAAAATTTGACAAAACGTCATACTATACTGTCACTATGTCATCCAAAATTTGAATGCATAGTAAATACAGTTGTACAGATTACACTTATTGGTCTGTATCCAGTAATGTCCAATAAACATTTAACAAGCTTAGTAGCTCCTGGATTAAAACTATCAACTGTAATTCATTGCGGGCCGGCAGAAATGTTTCTGCGGGCCGCCATTGGCCCGCGGGCCGCACTTTGAGAACCAATGCCGTAGACCCTTAATCCGTAGACTTTATGCATCTAAAGCAGCAGTTAATCCCGTATTATGCCGCTTGTTTACTTCCCGCTCTCCCTGCTTATCCTTGTGGTTCGGAGCGTTATCAATGCCAATTGACCATAAATACCTCGCTGCTAAAAATAGTCTCGACATGGCAGTCGACTCTTAGCCTCGTGTAAACACAGCTTCTGGATCCGTTGGTATTCTTGTACTACACCGTAATTAGCGGCGTTGCCTGGGGTAATTTTTCTTTTTCGTAACACGGCAGCTGAGCTCCTGTGTGTAAACTTTCCGCCATAGTTCCTTCTCTTCACACTTCATCACACTTTCCTTCAGTCACATAAACTCAGTGATAAGTGGCAGAGTTAAGGAGGCATTCGAGATAGCAAGCCTCTATCTCGAAGTGTTTGGGCTCACTTTTCTTCCTGTTGGTAGTATTTATTTCAATATTTCCGTTAAAGTTTCCCCTTTACTCTTGTAAGTGAAAGGAAAAGATGGAACAAAATACGTTCTTTGGTCAGTTCGAGATAAGTGGAACTGACCAAAGTATCTAATAATAAGTTTTAAATATCAGGAACTACCCATGTTCTCCAGGAGATGGCGCTACCTCAGGTGTCTCTTTCGGTAACGCTATCGCACAATGCTTCGTTGGGTCGATTGGTGCATGATTGGTTCAAAGCACCGTTTCTCTCTTTCTCATTGGCTGTTGAGGTCGTCCGTAAAACGTGGAGGAAATAAAGCTCTATCAAAGTTGCTTTATATCGAGAAAAAATATTGTTTTTATCGCCCCCAGCTCTAGATTCAGCCAATTCAGAGACTAATTAAATTTTTCCAAACAATGGGCCGGTATATGCCGATCGTCCTTTGGATCGGTGTCCATAATAATCCCATCACGACTTTTTGGTTTGGTGCCATTACGGATAATTGGGAAAATTTGAAAAAAATTGTCACATTTGGGACGACATAGTATTGTACAACGTTTTTTGTCAAATTTTGGACCAAATTCTTTTTGAAAAAAATTGTCACATTTGGGACGACATAGTATTGTACAACGTTTTTGTCAAATTTTGGACCAAAAACTGTTTTCCCCCCAAAATTTTAAAATTTTGTAGGACATAGTATAGTATGACGTTTTTGTCAAATTTTGGACCAAAAATTAAAAAAATATATAAAAAAACTCACATTTTGGACGACGTAGTTATTACAAATAAGATTTCTTTCAGTTTTTTTTCTTTTTCTTCCCTCAGTCCAATGTTGGGTTCCTAAATTGGCCCTCGGGTATCAAAACTTTGAGAACCCCTGCTTTAGAGGCTTTAAAAGAGTGGCTACAAGATGCATTCATGGAACCTCGTAAAGTGAAAGCCCTACAAACGCCAATAACTCCACTAAACTGAAGGGTTTCTGCTGCTGCTTCCAGTGTTTCTTCCGCTCTTCCACTCACCGTCTTCCACTCTCTGCCTTTCAGATGCCAAGGAGATTGTGCTGAAAGCTCAGATTCTGGCCGGCGGCAGAGGCAAAGGTGTGTTCGACAGCGGCCTTAAAGGTGGAGTGCACTTAACGAAAGAGTAAGTATCCTCCCTGTATGTGCATTTCACACCGTGTTACTGCAGGAGAGAGATTTGTATTATTATTTTTATTTATTTTTTTCTTCCCCGCTCGCCGTACGACAGCTGCTTTTTCGAGTGAGGCGGCTCAAAGAGCTCTCTGAAGATGTTCCCCAGGCACAAAGGCACAGTCAGGATTACTCGCTGCCGCAAATAAACAGTTTTTCTTCCCGAGGTGTCTTGTTTTGGGAGCAACTACCTTCAATTAAACGTTGAGGTGGAAAAAAAAAGAGGATTTTAAGGTCGGCAGAGGCATCACGGACCCCATGCTGAGTTCCCCTCTCTCAAGAGTTGATTGGGTTTTTTGTCGCGGCTGCCGAGCTTCAATTTGTTAGCGGCTTTGAATTAGCAGGCGTAATAGCCTGTGTTTCTTCAGTGAGGTTCTCAGCCAGAAATCTCCTGCATTTTTTTCAAAAGCCCTAAGCCAACAACTTAAAAGAGACACTTCTTTTCACAGAGATGCTGGATTCTCTTACCCGCCAAGTTAAGTTTCCCCCGTGCTGGAAACTGGGCTTTTCTTTTTCCCACCGTTTACTACACCCTTAAAAAAAAAAGGTGATTTATGACAATTGGCCCAGACATGTATCATCGTCACCCTACTTGAGGTGTTTCGGGATGGCTGGGAACTTTTTTTTTTTTTTTTTTTTTAAGTGAGATACGCCGAAGCTCCTCGTCCCCAGACAATGACACGAGTGCACGGTTCATCTTCCTCTCATCAATCAAAGCGCGAGAACAACCCCTGGCTTCATTTGTATTCGCTTACATAACCGGAGCAGCTTTAACAGCGACGCGCGCTCGCGCTCGCACTCGCCAGCTTTTAAGAAGAGAGAGCATAAGAAAGAAAGCTTCATTCGCTGAGATGTGTCGCCCGAACCAAGTGTCTCCAAAAGCCGTACTTTGTCATAATGTGTTACGATAATGCCCTGGAAGTGCAGAGGCACTTATCTCTTCATCTGAACAAAGCTTTAAGGAGATATTCGTCTGAATGTTCACCTGCAGTTCTTTAATCCTGCACTGTATGATAATCCGTAGTTCCTTTATAGTCATTAGCGGTTACTTTATCTGTTGGCATTTTATATATTTCTGTACTGCCATTATACATTTTAGCTGATTAATCTGCTCCGACAGGACATTCAACAACCTCTCACTGATCTGCATTAAAGTGATAGTTCGGAATTTTGGACATGAGACCCTATTTTCCAACTCAGCCGGTGTGATGGAGACGTCTGGAGACATTTTCAAGAAATTTCATTCAGTTCTTCTAGTTGCCGAGTTCGCTGGTGCTATGGCTAGCGCAAGTCAATGATACAAGTTAGCACGGCATTAGAAACACTCATACCGACTCCACAGTGCACCCGAGGCAAATCGATTGTGACGGCAGACTTTTGATGTACATATCTGTGTTGATAGAATCTCTCCTTCAGAATGCAATTTGAAGGATTTATGTCTCAGCAGCGGCAGCAGCGCGTCATACTTCCGGCAGCGGAATCAGGCCGCTGCCGTATAGTGCTGAGAAAGTAGTCCCTCAAAATTTCATGCGATGCGACGTTAGTTTTGTTTCAAATATGTTTCAAAAACTATCCCTTTAAGGCTCCACAGGAACGGCTACTACTGGCTAGCAGCGCGCTCGGCTACGTTTGCGCTTCAAAAAAGACGCGACTTTCTCGCGACGATCCAGAACAGCATCTTCGCTGCAGTCGGACCCACGAGACTTTAAATGAAGTTTTTCTACATCAAACATAAATGAAGGAAGTCCAGCGCATGAGACCAAGTGAAAGTAATGCAGAGCCCCACAGCTTGTTGAGCTATTGCGGTAGGGTTTGGTTTGGAACGGTAAAGCCGAATGAGAACACTACCTTTACTTACGTAGGTTGGATGTGCACCGTGCCCGATCGTTGCGTAAAACGTCCAGCAGCTTTATTTTGCTGCTCAGTTTCTCAACGAGACTTCAAACTTAGCCTCAACTTCCTTGAGGTATTTATTTACGCTGATTGCAAGGGAGTGATGTTTCTGTCGTGGGTGGAGCCGGTCTAACCGTATCGTACCATTTTACTCTGGAACCCCAAGGGTATGTTACCAAAAACTGCAATGGATGAAGCAGGTTAAGACACAAACGCGCAAAAACATAGGTACCGTACTTTATCGAGCCTTTTCACTCTGTGGAAACGCGGCTTCAGAGTGGCGGCTACAAGATGCATTCATGGAACCTCATAAACGAAAGCGCTACAAACGCCGCTAACTCCACTAACCAAAGGGTTTCTGCTGCTGCCAGTGTTACCTTTTTTATGTCTACATCTATTTTTAACCCCTCTCTCTCTCTCTCTCTCTCTCTCTCTCCCTCAGCCCCGCAGTGGTCGGCGAGCTGGCGAATAAGATGCTCGGCTTCAACCTGACGACCAAGCAGACGCCCAAAGATGGAGTGAAAGTGAACACGGTGAGCCGCCGTGCGGAGGGAAGAAGAAAAAAAAACATGTGCACCTTGTGCTTTGTTTTGTTTTTGTTTTTTCTTGTTGTTTTCTGACCTCATTTCAAGGCATTTTGAGTCCAGTGGTACAGACCTGTAAAATTAATGACCGTGAAAGCATTCGGGCTCCGTGGTTTTTGTTTTTTCTTATTTATTTTTGCCGGGTTTGGACAAAAGCTGGCCTCTGTCTGTGATTTTTTTTCCCATGACTTAAAAAGGAAGGCTCACCGCAGAACTAAATTGCACGACGCTTTCATGTGCTATTAACGAGCAGGAATATGATTTTCCTCCTCAAAAACAGACACTTCCACCTTTTTTTGTGTGTGTGTGTGAGTCCTGCAGTTTTTTTCTCTACCTCTTCCCTCCCCTTTGTGTTTGTTTAACCCCCGCTATTCCCCACAGGTGTGGAGTTTATGTGGAATCAAATGAGTGTCGCACTCCTGCAAAAGCTCCGAGAAAAGTCATCCTCGTCTTGGTAGCAGCAGGCAAACAAACAAGGAAATAAAGTGGAAAATAGTTGATGTTAGCCTTAAGGAATATGACCACAGTGTGTAACCTTCACTAAGAATCTCTTTTATCGCCTGCAGCACTGAAATCAGACCAGGTAAAAAAAACAGCCGTGTAAAGAAGAAGAAGAAGCAGAAGGATCTAATACCATAACATTGTCATGAGATGACAGTCGGAGCTTTGCTGTTTCCAATGTCAACACTTTCACCTTACACTGAACAGAAGAACGCCACGGGAAAAAGGGAGGGAGGGGGTGGGGGGGGGCAGCGCCTCTGCTGCTGCTACATGGATTTGCTGTCATGACGTTGACAAGAGGGATGAGGATGTGGGACGAGACGGAACCAGGAGGCTCGAGTGGGAAAGGGAAGACCTGGACAGTTGGAACAGAATATATATATATATATATAAAGATATAAAGAGAATGAAGAATTCAGGCAGGGATATAAGACCTGTGGTAGCTCATGTCACATAATCATAACCTCATAAAAAGCCATTTTGGCAGGAAGTGTGTATATAACTGGCGACCTATAACCAGGCAACTCGTCTCTTTATTGGCTATTTTTGTAAAAAAGTGAATTTGGTTGACAGGCTGCTAATTGGAGAGAATTTTACCAAATTACCAAAGATCCAGAGGAACGGTAGCGTTCTCGAAGCGAGCATAGAATACGGAATGATGGAAATCCACAGGCAAAGGATTAGTGATCAAGTACAAAATCCAACATTCATTTCCTTTGTGAATTTTCGTTTGTTTACATGCTTTTGTTGTGATTTATAATCTGTTCTGGATGGTGGAAGATGTCAGGTTACTTTAGGTCTGGGATAATGTCCTCTCTGGCTGTGAAAAGCACCAGGGGGCAGTATAAGGATCAGATATATTCACAGGGTTCTCACACATCCTTGAAAGCTTGTGAATTTGAAAGAACGTGCAGAACAACGAGCGAGTAAAGTTAAAGAGGGAGCAAATGACGACATTTGACGCCTGGTAAATTAAAATTCAAAGATCTCTGTCGTTCGCCAAAAAGAGAATTGACAAAGACCGACTTTGACCAAGATCCCAAGGACAATCGCTTCGCATCCACGATGCAGAGCGTGCTGCTAATCGATAAAAGCGGACGCCGTCACGGACGAAGAAGCTCTTACAGAGTTGTCCTCTTCCGTCTCAAGCCGTGTTGGCACATTCGGTCCTAGAATTTGAGGGAATTGGTCCTGGAAAGTCCTCGAAAAATCGTTGGATTTGATGTCTTTGATTTGAGAGAGTTGTTCTACTTTATCTTGAGTCAGCTCACTGTGTCATTTTCTTCTGTCCAGGTGATGGTTGCAGAGGCTCTGGACATTACCCGGGAAACCTATTTCGCCATCTTAATGGATCGCGCCTGCAATGGTCCCGTCATGGTTGGAAGCCCTCAGGGAGGCGTGGACATCGAGGAGGTGGCCGCCAGCACCCCAGAGCTCATCTTTAAGGTATAGGAATGACATTTTTTTTTCTGCTTAATATCAACCACAGCAAATCTGCCTCAGAGCAGAGATTAAACCCAACGCTAGAGATCGACCGAACCAGAAAAAAGTAGTTAGTAGAAGGCGCATTTAATGGACTTTCAGAGGTTACTGACATTTCTGAGGGTCCTTGAATGCATTTTGTAGCCCAAAACACTGTGGACACTGCATTGTTCTCACTTGATCTCATGCGCTAGTTTGAAACTAGGACAATAATTCGTTTTTTTTGACTGTCATGTCAAAAATGTAAAATCTGAACTTTTCTTAATCGGACTAAAACACCTAGATAATCTGATTCAAAGTCCAATTGCGCCTCCATGTACCACACGCTCAAACGGACTCGAGTCGGACTCGGCGTTCCGCTCGTGCACCAGAATTCCCGACGTATAAAACTGCAGCTATTGAGATAAGATGCAGAGAAGGTCCACTCGCGATCGCGGTCCATCTCTTATCGAGAGATACAGCGCCACCTATGTGTACTCTGACTCGACTCTTCTAAAAAACGTGTTAGACCACAGACTCAACAAAAGTTTCGATGTTTTAATCCTGAGAACGCACGGACGATTCAGTCGAGACGCAGGACCGCATACTTGACGTTTAATCATCGTGGAGGTTCCAGGGATTTAAGATCTCACCAAAACTTGCGTGATTTAACGTGACTTCAGCATATTAACACACATAGATCTGTTCAAATCAGCCTAAACTGGGATAATGACCACAAAAAGACTATATCGGGACTGAAACCTGGCCAATTATCCTCTCGTTTGGGGGGGCGGGGCTTAAGCTGTCCATGTAAACGAATTGACTGTGCGCAAATACCCAACTTGAAACCAACTTCGCAGTGGGCTAAAACGATCAATCGGTCGACATCTAACCCCCCGAAACGGTGCGACTCGCAGATGAAAGCTGTGCTCTGTTTATTTTTCTGTCTTCCAGTTAATTTGAATTTATCGCTCCGTCTGCACACACACACACACACACACACTTACAGTGTAACATGTACACAGACGCACACACGAAGACGCCTTCTGTGGTTTATAGCGCGATAAATTAGCCTCCGTTACGCGACTTCGTCCGAGCAGAAGTCGCCTTTTTTTTGGGGCAACAACAGGACCTCGTTAACAGATGTATATTTTAAGTGCCGCAGATGGACTTGCGCTCGTTATACGCGCGTAACTTTCTCTTTTTTTTTTTTTTTTGCGACGGCGTGCAGATGTTAAAGCAGATTGTAAAGATCCGGCCCCGACAATTATATCCTTTCGTTATTTCTGCCGGAGCGTTTCACCTCGTATATCATACGCATCGCGCAGCTGTGGTGTTGCGATCTAACACGTACTGTATGATAGTGCAAGACATCTCATTTAAATCTGCCTACTTTTAACCTCTTCTTTATTTCCCGTCACCCGAGATCCTTCAGCCGCTGTTTTTTCTTTTTAACACCTATAAAAAAACGAAGTTCTCTCGCTCTTAAGAGTCAAAGATGTGAGCGACTAATGACCACAAATCCACCGTTTCAGTCCCAGCTGACGCTCACGTCCAGCTATAACGTCGGCAGTTTAATGAGAAACATTTTCTTCGCTTGTTGTCGAATTCCCTCGCTCACTCTTTTCTCCGCTTGTTTCTCCGGTCTCTTTTTCCAAACCTCACAGGAAGTCGTAGACATATTTGAAGGCGTGCGTGACGACCAGGCGCTCCGCATGGCGGATAATTTGGGTTTCAAAGGACCGCTGCAGAGACAGGTAATGGCCGCTGAGGTGCTTTAAATCTACACAAACACACACACACAGAATCGGATGTATGCACATCACAAAAACAAACTTTGCCTATTATTATTAGTTTTTTTTCCGAGTGTCACTCACACACAAGACGCGAGACTTGCCAGGTGGTCTGTTGTCATATCTGGCAAGCGACGCGAACGCGCGGCGCTGTGCCAAGCCGTGGGAGCCCGACATCGCTAATGATGCGGTTATATATGGTTATGTGATAGAACATTGTTTTTTGTTTTTGTTTGTTTGTTTGTGACTCATGCAGTTAAAGGACACTCGCTCACCTTTTATTTCACGCGCGTATGTTGAAGAGAAAACGGCTTGTTGTGGTGCTAGCTCTTGAGGGTAACGGTTAATTGGACACCGGCCAGTTTTGGTTCCATGCCCAGATAGACGCAGAACCAGAAATGAAAAAAAAAAAAAAATAAAGTAGTTTGAGAGTAGATGACGTGTTTAGTGGACTTTCAGGGGTATTAACATTTCTGAGGGTCCTTGAATGCATTTTGTAGCCCAACACACTCTGGACACTGCATTAATCTCACTTGCTCTCATGTGCTGGAGTGTTTTTTGGTTTTTTTTGGAGTGGAAATATCTGTCACAAAGGGTCTTTAAAGGTTGTAGGAATGTTGTGAAAAAGTAACGTTAGGGGAACCTTCTGGAAACCTGAAGAGAACTTTCTATAAAGGTTGTATGAATGTTGTGAGAAAGTAAAGTTTGGGGAACGTTCTGGGAACATAAAGAGAACGTTCTATAAAGGTTGTAGGAAGGTTGTGACGATGTAACGTTCGGGGAACTTTCTGGGAACCATAATAGAATGTTCTATAAAAGTTGTAGGGTGGTTATGAGAAAGTATCGTTGGAGGTACGTTCTGGGAAGCTAAAGAGAAGGTTCCATAAAGGTTATAGGAAGGTTGTGACAACGTAAAGTTGGGGGAACCCTATTGGAACCTAAAGATAATGTTCTATAAAGGTTGTAGGGAGGTAATGAGAAAGTAACGTTGGGGGAACATTCTTGGAATCCAAAGAGAAGGTTCTATAAAGGTTGTAGGAAGGTTGTGAAAAAGTAACGTTAGGGGAACCTTCTGGAAACCTGAAGAGAACTTTCTATAAAGGTTGTATGAATGTTGTGACAAAGTAAATTGAGGGGAACCTAAAGAGAACGTTCTATAAAGGTTGTAGGGAGGTTATGAGAACGTAAAGTTTGGGGAACGTTTTGGGAACATAAAGAGAACGTTCTATAAAGGTTGTAGGAAGGTTGTGACGATGTAACGTTCGGGGAACTTTCTGGGAACCATAATAGAATGTTCTATAAAAGTTGTAGGGAGGTTATGAGAAAGTATCGTTGGAGGTACGTTCTGGGAAGCTAAAGAGAAGGTTCTATAAAGGTTATAGGAAGGTTGTGACAACGTAAAGTTGGGGGAACCCTATTGGAACCTAAAGATAATGTTCTATAAAGGTTGTAGGGAGGTTATGAGAAAGTAACGTTGGGGGAACATTCTTGGAATCCAAAGAGAAGGTTATAGGAAGGTTGTAGCAAAGTAATGTTGGGGTAACGTTCTGGTAACCTAAAGAGAAGGTTGTAGGAAGGTTCTGACAAAGTAACGTTAGGAAGACCTTCAGGGGAACCAAAAGAGAATGTTCTGTAATGGTTGTATGAAGGTTGTGGGAATGTTCTGGGGACCAAAAGAGAACGTTCTGTGAAGGTTGTTCAGGAAGTCACGACAAAGTAACGTTAGGAGAACGTTCTGTAAAGGATGTACAATAAAACTGGGACTGTTGAATTTAAACCATCAGGAGAAACATGTTCTTTTTAAATATTCTATCATTGAAGTTTAATTTGATACATTTAAAAAGTGAGTTTTATTGCAACGATGAAAGTTAAAATATATAAAGTGTTTCCAACAGGTTTGAGTCACTTTTAGAACAATTAAAAATCAAATGAATTTTGATTCCAAAACATTTAATTGTTCAGCCCTGAAATAAACAGAATTTCTTTCTTTTTAATGAGTTCTGCCGCCTTTAGGGCGGCGACTAACGCTTATTTTCAGTTTCCTGTATCGTCCACAAACCAAAATGATTCCGTTTTATCGATTTCTTTGTTGTTGTGGAGCAACGGAACCGGAAAATATTCACACCGAAGACGCTAAAACACCTGAAAACACTCAAACTGATCAATCATTTCTCTGGATAATTTGATTATAGCTTGTGTTTCCTGGACTGTGTTCGACTCCACAGATTACATTTGAGTTGAACCTCCATCTCAGAAACACACACACACACACACACACACACACATTAGCGGGAGACGGACTCAGACAGTGTGACGTTCAAGGTGATTTCCCGTGTTTTATGTCGTCTGTGTCGGAGGCTGAGTGGCCTTGGCGGAGGCCGCCCGCTCAGATCCCAAACCGTCAGGTAATTACTGTTCTCTGTGGACCACGCAGGCAGCAGATCAGATTAAGAGGCTCTATGATCTGTTCCTGAAAGTCGACGCCACTCAAGTCGAAGTCAATCCTCTCGGAGAGACTCCCGAAGGACAAGGTACGCCGCGTGTCGCGCGACATCTCTCTTCTCTCTTTGTGTGTGTGTGTGTGTTGAATTGGCTTCTTTGTGTGCGTTGTGTTTGTCTTTGCATCTGTTTTCTCCTTTTTATTTTACCTTTAATAAGAATGTACCATTTTTTTACGCATTCAGCAATGATATGATGTCACACATTTGCTCTCAGGAACTTGATAAATGCTGCAGAGTCACTTAAACTCTGTTTCTTTCATCCAAAAGTTGATATTAAAGCTGTAGTGTGTAACTTTTTAGGCCTTGAGAACTCACACATTGGTGTAAGAACCCATTGGATTTATGGAATCTCTTCTTGTCCTCAAAAGATTCCATTTTTGAGGTACTTAATATTGGTGAAAATTAGCAAAAAATTGGCTGAAAAATAGCTTCGTATAGCACCGTAAACGGTGAAACACGTACAGAGCTGAAACTAAGTTGCACCAAACGTCACAAAACTTGGTGGAAACATGACACAGCCCAAGACGAGCAAAGAAGTTTATTGGGACCACGGCCTCAACTCAACAGGAAAACGACCATTTTGAATTTGGCGTCCATCTTGGCGACTTGCATGTTTCGTAAATCAACAAAGTCGTCAAAGTGCCTTAATCGTACCAAAAATTGTACTAAAAGTGTGTGTTACCAAATGCATCAAAGATGAAAAGTTATCAAAGGGTCTTGCGGACTCAAAAGGGCGTGGCAATCGTCTGAAATTTTGCAACTGGATAAATGTTTTCTTTCATCCAAAAGTTGATATTAAAGCTGTAGTGTGTAACTTTTTAGGCCTTGAGAACTCACACATTGGTGTGAGGACCCATTGGATTTATGGAATCTCTTGTTGTCTTCAAAATATTGCATTTTTGAGGTACTTAAAATTTGTGAAAATTAGCAAAAATTGGCTGAAAAATAGCTTCGTATAGAGCCGTAAATGTTGAAACCTGTTAGGACGAAGCTGAAAATAAGTTGCACCGAGCGTTACAAAACTTGGTGGAAACATGACACAGCCCAAGACGAGCAAAAAAGTCTATTGGGACCACGGCCTCAACTCAACAGGAAGACGACCATTTTGAATTTGGCGTCCATCTTTGGCGATTTGCATGTTTCGTAAATCAACAAAGTCATCTAAGTGCCTTAATCGTACCAAAAATGTGTGTTACCAAATACACCAACGTTATCAAAGGGTCTTGCAGATTCAAAACGTGGCGCCCATCGGAAATTCTGCAAATTTCGTCAATTAGCTGCAGAACAGGAAGTGCCGTGTAAATTTGCCAACAAAAACATTTGCTCTCAGAAACTTGATAAATGCCGCCGAGTCGCTTAAACTCTATTTCTTTCATCCAAAAGTTGATATTAAAGCTGTAGTATGTAACTATTTTGGGGCTTGGTAACTCACATATTGGTGTGAAGACCTATTGGAATTTATGGATTTTCTCTCTGTCCCCCAAAATCGCATTTTTTAGGTACTCAAAATTGCTGAAAATTAACAATAATTGGCTGAAAAATGGCGTAATTGGTGAAAACTGTTGGGACAAAGCTGAAATCAAGTTGCACCAAACGTCACAGAATTTGGTGGAAACGTGTCACAGACCAAGACGAGCAGAAAAGTCTATTGGGACCATGGCCTCAACTCAACAGGAAGTTGACCATTTTGATTTTGGCGCCCGTGTTGGCGCGTATCGTAAACGAACGGACTCGTCTGAGCACATTAATCGTACCGACATAAAGAACGTGTCAATTTGTACTAGAAACACCAAATATTAAAAGTTATCAAAAGGTTTCGCAGATTCAAAACGGGCGTGGCAACGATCGGAATTTCTGCGAATTTCGACCCTTCCTCCCGCAGAACAGGAAGTGCCGTGTAACTTCGCTGTACGTTGACCGATTGGCTCGAAAGTTCATACGTGACACGAGAGACCGACTCTGAACACGTCTACGAAAAATGAACTTGGCACGAACAGGAAGTCGGCCATTTTGAATCGCGCTGCCGTTTTTGCCATGAAACAGGGAGTGGGTTTGTGTTTTCGTCTCGCTTTACTCGCGCAATGTTGCCGTTGCCTCCGTTCACCTTCTGAGAAACTGGTTCGAATGTTACGGTCAATTGTTGATATTTAAACGTACAGTTGTAATTTAAAATGTATTAGTAGACGGACAATAATGTTAATTTAATCTGTTTTGTGAAAATCCGCTAAATGTAAGGAACAGGCGCGTTAGGTTAGGATTTAATGTGGGATTATTAATCTCAGGAAGAGCTGCAGTGTTTTAACAAATTCAAATTGCTATTTTTCCCGAGCAATTCTGCCAACTGCAGCTTTAACAAAAGTGCTGAACAGAAGTAATTATCTCACTCGGAATACTTCAATTTAACGTCTTTGTGTGATTTCAATAAATTTAAGTCATTAGGAAATTATCATAATCAATTCTTTATACCAGTGCGGCTTAGACTTTCTCGTGTTCACTGTAAAATTAAATTAAAGTTAATCAAGTAATTGGGTAGCGAGTGACTATTGTTCAGTAGAGCAATAAATGCATGTGGTTTTCTTTCCCCCTTTTGTGTTTTATAACTTTCCCCCGGGGAAGCGTATTTAAATTAATTGAACGAAATAATACAATAATGTATTAATAAAAAAATCGGCCCGTGTCGCCACTCGATAGCACCTAGAGGTGGAGTGGAGGATAGCGCGTTTAGCGTGTCACGTGGGAACGCCGCTGTTTTCCACAGACAAACAGGAAATCTGTATCTTGGCGAATCAGTTGCGTAGAGATTATAATAGATGAGTCAAATGAAAACAAAAAGAAAGCGGCGCAGTAAGTGAGCGCCTCTCTCTCTTTACCTCGAGGACAAAGTCCCAGAAGAGTCTGTCTGAATGTCTGCTACATGTTACCTGTGTTTGTGCTTCTGTTCCTGTTTTGTCTGTATCTCAGTCTTTTAACTTCTTGTTACCTTTTCCTCACTGTAATCTGTGGATTATGTAGCTGTCTGTTAATGTGCTGAAGGTGACGCGTTATGAAAAGGTTTACGACAAACTTAATCAAACCTCTACCTGTGTATATATATACTGTGTGTGTATACTGTATATATGTGTATGTGTGTGTATTACATTACATTTGGCTGACGCTTTTTAACCAAAGCGACTTACATATATACCTATATATATATATATATGCATATGTGTGTGTACATGTATATATGTATGTATGTATGTGTATGTATGTATATGTTAATATATGTGTGTATATATGTATGTATGTATATATGTACGTATGTATGTATATATGTATGTGTGTATGTATATATGTATGTATGTGTATGTATTTATATATATGTATGTGTATGTATGTATGTACAGTATGCGTGTGTATATATGTATGTGCGTGTGTATATATGTATGTGTATGTATATATATGCATGTATGTGTATGTATGTATGCATGTGTGTATATATGCATATATGTATGTATATATGTATGCAAATATGTGTGTACATGTATATATGTATGTATATGCAAATATATATGCATATATGTGTGTATGTGTATGTATGTATATATGTATGTATATATGTGTATCTATGTGCATGTATGTATGTATGTGTATGTGTGTGCATATATGTATGTGTGTATGCATGTGTGTATATATATGCATATATGTGTGTGTATGTATGTATATATGTGTCTGTATGTATATATGCGTGTGTCTGTATGTATATATGTGTGTGTCTGTATGTATATATGTGTATACATATATATATATATATATTGACACATATACATATATATATATGTGTGTTTGTATATATGTGTATATATATATTTGTTAATGTGTATTTAATGTAGTGCACGGTCGTGTTCAACCCTTTAAAAAGACACACACTAAGTATCATGACCATGATTTTAAGCGTGAACAGGACACAAATAAGTACTTTTATAGTCAGTGTGTTACAGTGTCGCACTGAAAAGGCGCCTTAAAGCTTTTCCCTTGACTTTGTCTCTACACGTTTCCCATCCAAATATCATCTCTCACCAAGTCCAGCGAGTGAATCCACCCCTCAGGGTTTTCAATTTTTTATAGGCCGAGTGAGAAAGGAATACTTTGACATATCTTGTTGGGGTGGAGAAGTGTTTGGTTTTCTTTCTTGCTCAGGCTTATCTGCGGAAATAAAAAAAAAGAAAGTAATACCAGCTTTTGGTGACCTTAGCTTAGTTGTGATTAAGTTATAGTTCTAGTCTGACACGCGGCCCTGTTTTAGCAGCCGTCAAATCGGGAAACTATGGTGGCCTTCGGTACCAGAAAAGATGTCAACACACCCATTTTCTCCACCCTTTAAAGTTCATGCATCAACTATTAAAGGCTACAATTTATATATTTCAAAGCAGTTACACACTTATGCAAAACATACTTATTGGAAGTATCTTCACTTTCTGCTGTTAAACCCTTATAAATGATGCACACTGGACCTTTTGTCTCTTGTTTCCAGTCCTGCGAAGCTAAAAATGTGGTGGCAGTCTTTTCATTTAGCAAAGAGAAACTTTTCCCCCAAAGTTTTACTTAAAGTTTAAGTATTATTGTATGCAAATGGGATTTTTCAGGTATTGCAATCCCTTTTGAAATGTGCTCCCTTTGAAGTTTTAAAGAAAAACACCCATTTACTATAGAGGTCTTTACCATAGAGGGGGTGTCAAAAACACACGCTTTAGTGAGACCAACTGTTAAGTAATTAAGAGCATCAGGCCGAAGGGACGCTCCAATATTCATGAGTTTCAGGTTTTTCGAAATGATAATTAGTGACCTCTTTGTGTCTTAAATCCTCCTTCCTTTCCCTCTCTTCCTCCCCCTCTGCCTCAATTTCTTTCTTGCCGACTTTCCCTCCTCGTCTTTGCACCAGTGGTTTGCTTCGACGCCAAGATCAACTTCGACGACAACGCCGAGTTCCGTCAGAAGGCGGTGTTCGCCATGGATGACACGCTGGAGAGCGACCCCATCGAGACGGAGGCGGCCAAGTGGGACCTCAAATATATTGGACTGGATGGAAACATCGCCTGTTTCGGTACGGAAACAAGCGCACACACACACACACACACGTGCATTTTTGAAAACGTACCACAAAAAAAAACAAAAAAAAACGATTTAACACCTCAATTTAGCTCAATGACAAAGTTACAGTCATCACTATTTTGTACCTTGAAAAGATGAAATGATGAAAAGATGAAATGTACAAAACAAAATTTGATTGTTGTGCCAAGTTATATATAAAAGTGGTTAGCTAACTCATTCATGGCTAATGGCTGTGCTAACGGTTTTAAAAAGTAAGGTTAGCTAAAAACATTCATGGGCAATTTTTTTAACTGTTTTTAAAAAGTAAGGCTCATTAAAAATATCCTTGCTAACAGCTGTACTAATAATTTTAAAAAAGTA
Source organism: Microchirus variegatus (assembly GCF_963457635.1). Lineage (NCBI taxonomy): Eukaryota > Metazoa > Chordata > Actinopteri > Pleuronectiformes > Soleidae > Microchirus > Microchirus variegatus. Next base: position 17,859,342 of record NC_139822.1, read on the forward strand.
AGTAGTTTGGTAAAAGTATTCAACAGCTCTGCTAACATGCTAACGACTCTGCTAATGGTTGTAAAAAAAAAGGGAGGTTTGCACAAAAAGACATCTCGTACAACAGCTCTGCTAACAGTTGTAAAAAAGTAAGGTTCATTAAAAAACATCCATGCTAAGAGTTTACTAACATTTTTTAAAAAATGTAAGGCCAGTTTAAAAAAAAAAAAAAAAAGTCATGCTATCCTTACTGTTGTAAAGTGCACCTTTCTGTAAAACATCCATGCTAGCGGCTCTGCTAACTGTAAAAATGTAAGGTTTGCTAAAACGAACATGCTAACAGCTCTGCTAACAGTTGTAAAATAAGGTTTGTTAAAAGTATTCATGGCTAACAGCTTTGCCAAGTGTAGAAAGGTAAGGTTTGCTAAAACAAACATGCAAACAGCTACGCTAACAGTTGTAAAAAGTAAGGTTTGACAAAAGTATTCATGGCTAACAGCTTTGCTAACTGTAGAAAGGTAAGGTTTGCTAAAACAAACATGCAAACGGCTCTGCTAACAGTTGTAAAATTAGGTTTGTTAAAAGTATTCATGGCTAACAGCTTTGCTAACTGTAAAAAGGTAAGGTTTGCTAAAACAAACATGCTAACGGCTCAGCTAACAGTTGTAAAAAGTAAAGTTTGACAGAAGTATTCATGGCTAACAGCTTTGCTAACTGTAAAAAGGTAAGGTTTGCCAAAACAAACATGCTAACGGTTCTGCTAACAGTTGTAAAAAATAAGGTTTGTTAGACGTAGTCATGGCTAACAGCTTTGCTAACTGTAAAAAGGTAAGGTTTGCTAAAACGAACATGCTAACAGGTCTGCTAACAGTTGTAAAAAGTAAGGTTTGACAGAAGTATTCATGGCTAACAGCTTTGCTAACTGTAAGAAGGTAAGGTTTGCTAAAACAAACGTGCAAACGGCTCTGCTAAAGTTGTAAAAAGTAAGGTTTGACAGAAGTATTCATGGCTAATAGCTTTGCTAACTGTAAAAAGGTAAGGTTTGCTAAAACAAACATGCTAACGGCTCTGCTAACAGTTGTAAAATTAGGTTCGTTAAAAGTATTCATGGCTAACAGCTTTGCTAACTGTAGAAAGGTAAGGTTTGCTAAAACAAACGTGCAAATGGCTCTGCTAACAGTTGTAAGAAGTAAGGTTTGACAGAAGTATTCATGCTAATGGCTCTGCTAACTGTTGTAAAAAAAAAAAGAAGTAGCCTTCATGGCTAATGACTGTGCAAAAACTAAAATTCAGATTAGCTAAGCAAATGTTTGTGGCTAACAGCTGTGCTTATGTTGTACAATAGTAAGGTTAATTTATAGCTAAGGGCTATGCTAATGGCTGGAAGATGAATGGGCGTTATACAGTCGCCCCAAATGTGCATTCCTGCCACAAGTCTCCTGGTGCAAAACTTTTTTTTATCTCTTCAGTCACATGTGAGAAGCTCGGACACGGTTTAATTCACGAGTCAAAAGTAAAGGCTGCACGGGTTTTTCCTCCTCCAGTCCGCATCACGAGCAGCTTTTCCGAGGACTCCAGAAGGAACGCTGCCATAACCGATGCGTTCTAATTAGCCGTAATCCGCCCAGAACGTCTCCAGCGAGGCCAGATTGTTAGCATTCTCATTAAAGGCCCCCTCTCTTGTCATAAATCAAAGCTTTTACAGTGTACGGCAGCACTAACAGGTGCTCTCGCGTCTTACCCCGTAGCCTCGTAAACACATTAGATGTCTGTTAGCGCTACCCGACGCCCCTCACACACACACACACACACACACACAGCATCCCCAGCTCTTAAAGTAACAACAGCTTTTAAGGCCCCGCAGCTTCCTTGAGAGCGCCGCGAGCCACCAAAGTGACAGCTGTTAAAACAAATTTCCATTTTATCGAGACCTCGGTCGGGGGGGTGGGGGGAGCTTTGCCAGGACACAAGTTCGGGGGCTCGGCTAAGCCAAATGAGGTGCGACAGTTTTTGTGTGCACTTGTGCTCCCACGCACCTCAGCGGGGGGGTAGCTGTGCCGGCACTCGGCTAAACGACGTCACAGGCCGCGATCGCGATCTCTTTTAATCAACGCTCGCTTCTCTGATGACAAGTCGTCGGCCCCCGTTTCCTCGCGCCGCGTCGGATGTTTCCTGATTAGAAGGTTTTCCGACCGGTTTTCACTTGTTATTATTTTCAGCCGTTTTGGTCTTTAGCGGATGAACGATGGCTCCGCGTTCCTTCGCGGTCGCCCCCCTTTCCTTTGGAGACGGTGATGTTATTTTAATTAGCTCACGGCCCCGCTGGCGTCACACATCACACGCGCGGCGACATTCGTTCCAATCTCTGAACTTAATGGTCATGTTTAGCTTTATTATACTTAATAAAGCGATTTAATACACGGTTGCACGTTAACGCCCTCTCAACATGCCAGACGTGATCGCTCTGGAGAGACACCATCCATTTAACTAAGTACGCTACGTTCCTGCTTTTTCCTTTATCCTCTGTATTTCTGTTTTTCAAAAAAATTGTCAGAATCAAAAACGACATAGTATAGTATGTCGTTTTTGTCCAATTTTGGACCAAATTTTTTTTCTCCAAAAATGGTCACATTTTGGAGATATAGTATAGTATGACGTACTACATAGTATAGTGTGACGTTTTTGTCAAGTTTTGGACCAAAAAAACGTTTTTCAAAAAAATTGTCAGAATCAAAAACGACATAGTATAGTATGTCGTTTTTGTCCAATTTTGGACCAATTTTTTATAGTTTTAGCTATTCATTTATTTATGTATTTTTTGCAGTGAATGGAGCCGGATTGGCGATGGCCACATGTGACATCATTGACCTGCACGGAGGAAAACCCGCGAACTTCCTGGACCTGGGTGGTGGAGTCCAAGAGAGGCAGGTGTACGAGGCCTTCAAGCTGCTCACCGCCGATCCCAAGGTAGGGAACTGTTCTTTCATCGAGCTAGGTCGTAACCATCAAAGACAAGAGTCCCGTCGCGGTGGAGGCTAGGCTAATGTGAGAGCACTTTACCGGATCGCTGAGGTGGATCACTACGCTGAAGTTGGCGTTCAGATTTGCTAGCTTAAGGGTCAGCAGTTAAGGTGGAAACTTAAGGGAAAATGTAAATGACAAGAAAGTGCAAATAAATTACATTTTTACCGTATTTTGAGTAGTGCTGGGCACGCTAACGCACGCCGCGTTTCCATGACGACTGACTGAAAAAAAAACACGTAACGGGACGCCATGTTTACGCGACTCCCGATTGTTAAAATTAGTCTCTAAATTAACCCTAAACGTTAAAAACAGAGGCACACGTACGCAGTACACAGGTAGCTACCGTTCGACTGTAGGCGTGCTAACGGCGCTAAAGGAGCTTACGCAGCTAACAGAGCTAAAGGAGCTTACGCAGCTAACGGAGATAAAGGAGCTAACAGAGTTTACGCAGCAAACAGCGCTAAAGGAGCTTACGCAGCTAAAGGAGCTTACGCAGTTAACAGAACTTACGCAGCTAACAGAGCTTACGCAGCTAACGGTGCCCTGAGTCCGGTGCCGCGGTGCGTAAACATGACATCACGCTTGTCTTTTTCCAGTCGCCATGGAAATGACATGGCTAACAGATGGCTAACAGAGCTAAAGGAGCTTACGCAGCTAACAGAGCTAAAAGAGCTCACGGAGCTAAAGGAGCTAACAGAGTTTACACAGCTCACAGCGCTAAAGCAGCTTACGCAGCTAAAGGAGCTTACGCAGCTAAAGGAGCTAACGGAACTTAAGCAGCTAACGGTCTGTCGCCTAAATCACGATCTATTCTTCATTCTGACGCTCGGTTTGAACTCCAGCAGCTTGTTTTGACCGCGTCTAAGTGAGTTGTGAGTTGCCGCCACGCGATCGGCCGACCGGACATTTGTATTGAACACGTGCGCCTAAAACGTGGTTTCATCCAAATATAATAATACACCCCATAAAAAAGTTTGAAAAATAATAACAGTGTGATTCTGCCTCATATTCAGTCGCACAACAGTGAACAGGCCAGTGTTGAACCTTCGCATGAATGTTAAAAGGCCACCGACCGCAGCAGCGCAGCAGGTGATGCATGGGCCTGTCTCACATTTCCGCTGTGTGCACATTCTGTTTGGTCTCACGTGGATTCCAGTCAATGGTCTGTGGGGGGAAATAAAAAAAAAGAATGAAAATGGTGGATACATAAAAAAAAAAAAAAAAAAATTGTGATCAATAATGGAAAGTAAAAGCTTTCAAAGACTCGTCGCTCTTTCTTGTCATGGATCATCTAAAGTTTTAATCGAGGAGCTACTAAGCTTGTTAAATGTTTATTGGACATTACTGGATACAGACCAATAAGTGTAAACTGTACAACTGTATTTACTATGTCATCAAATTTTGGATGACACAGTGACACAGTATAGTATGACGTTTTTGTCAAATTTTGTCCCAAAATAGTGTCACATTTTGGACGACAGTATAGTATGTTTGGGACGGCATATGTCATTTTAGTCAAATTTAGGACCGAATATTTTTGTGAAAAAAATTGTAAAATTTGGGATGACATAGTATTTTTTGTAACGTTTTTGTCAAATTTTGGACCAAAAGCTTTTTCCCCCCAGAATTTTGAACGACATAGTACAGTATGAAGTTTTTGTCAAATTTTGGACAAAAAAATTTTTTTTCAAATTTTTTTTCACATTTTGGACGACATAGTATAGTATGACGTTTTTGTAAAATTTTGGACCAAATTTTTTTTTTTTTAAAGTTGTCAAATTTGGGACGGCATATGTGTAATTTTTGTCAAATTTTGGACCAAATTTTTTTTTTGAAAAAAATTGTCCAATTAGGCGACATAGTATTGTACAACGTTTTTGTCAAATTTAGGACCAACATTTTTTTTTCTAAAAAATTGTCACATTTTGGACGACATAGTATAGCATGACGTTTTTTTCAAATTTTGGACCAAATTTTTTTTTTTAAAGTTGTCAAATTTGGGACGGCATATACGTAATTTTTGTCAAATTTTGGACCTAATTTTTTTTGGGGGAAAAAATTGTCCAATTAGGACGACATAGTATTGTACAAAGTTTGTCAAATTTTGGACCAAAATTTTTTCCCAAAAAAAATTGTAACATTTTGGACAACGTAGTATAGTATGTCGGTTTTGTCAAATTTTAGACGCCATAGTTATTACAAATGGGATTTCTTTCATTTTTTTTTTTTTTTTTTCTCTCTTTGGCGGCCCTCAGTCCAATGTTGGGTTCCTAAATTGGCCCTCAGGTATCAAAACTTTGAGAACCCCTCATCTAAATAATCCAGTTGTAACCAATTCAGAGGCTTGGTGTTCGATTTTACTACACGGCCACGCCCCCTGCCCCGCTCTCACCTCTCAGCCCATGTCTTGGCATTTTTTGGGCGGAGTTAGCCTCAGAGGGGCTGAGTTAGCCCTTTATAGAAATGAGCAGCCCGCAACCTGACTCAGCTAAAACGCACATAGGGAAGCATGTGTGATATATCGGATTTTACGCTTTCCGATATCCAGTCCAGTGATTTTTGCTACTTAGTACTGTATTGACTTATCTGTAAGAAACAGAAGAGGAATTGTCTTTGTCTTAAGTGGATTCCACTGATCCAGATCCTGCTGCTGCTGCTGCTGTGTATGGAAATAGAAACAGGCAGCACCTCCCTAATGGGGGGGGCAGAAAAAGCAGAATAGCGCTGACATTAAACTGGGTTGTAAGCACCATTAGCATTTCAACCAGAGGAGCCGAGAAACCTGCTCTGATCTGTGGGAAGAATGTTAATCATTTCACAATAAGAGTGTAGAGAAAGAGAGAGAAAGAGAAAGAAAGAGAGAGAGAGAGAGAGCTGCTCATTTGCATTATTTTTTCCACCAATTACTTCTTGCCAAAGGTCCAAAATAATAGCGGAAATTAGAATAAAAATCACATCCTCTGCTCGGTGATGGCAAAATGTTGAAAATGACTCATTTGATTTGTGAAATAAGATGTGGTGAAAAGGGGGGATTTTCTTCCCATTTGCTGTTATAAGATGATGGCGTTTTGTGGAGTTTGTGACACTGATATTGGAAAAGGTTCTATGCTGCGATTATGAGTGTACAGTAATGTTATATATATGTGTGTATATATATGTATATGTGTATATATATGTATATATGTATATATATGTATATATGTGTATATATGTATATATATGTATATGTATATATATGTATATGTATATATATGTATATGTATATATATG
>NC_139822.1:17868114-17930614 GCF_963457635.1 Microchirus variegatus
GTATGTACGTGCGTGCGTTCGTCCCACTGTCCAAAATACATCCACACAAACTGACCGTATGTGGATGGTTCATTCGTCTATAGCTTGGTGACCTCTCCAGGTTGTGACGCCCCCACTTTTTGCTCCATTTCAGCCTGGGATTGACGCTCATGTGGAGGATAAAGCGGTAAGAAAATGAGCATTTATGAGTCAGAGCAGCTGTGTTGATGCACCTCTCAGGCATACATACATATATATGTATATATATGTATGTAGAGAGAGAGGTAAATGTTTATATGCGTGCGTTAATGTTGCATAATCACTGTTTTTGTGTCTTCGGGAAGAAAAAAAAGCCGCTTTTCCACTTCAGCGTTTCCCCACTTTAACGACTCTCCTCGCGGTGACACATTCCTGGACATTTACTGTACCGTTCTCGTATCAGATAGTTTCCCCTTGCGACTCTCTCCTCCTCCTCCTCCTCCTCCTCCACCTCCCTCTTGACATCTCTCTGCTTCCTTCTTTGTACGTCTCTTTTCTTTCCCCCCGTAGCCTTTCATCTCGCTAAATCCTATTAGAGTCAATGCGAGAGGCTCCTCTCAGTTGCGTGCCTGCCTGCTGGCTAAAAACCCCCGTAAGAGCCGAGGCACGGAGCGGCTTTTCTCATGCTCATATGAGCTCGTGTCTAATGCGCTCCTTGTGTATGGTATATATATTTATGTATGTACAGTATGTTACAGCCACTGTGCCTCTGGTCTCGAAACCAGGTGAGCCAGAGGAAGACGTGATATGAAGACGAGGATCATCGTGACCTCGGGGCTGCAGAGTTCCCGTTTTTACAAAGCTGCCTTGTCCTCGGGACGCGATGGCACGAGTCCGTCGATCCGTCAGCGGAGCAGGAAACGCAAAGATAGTGCAGATATGTGTGCGTGTGCATGTTCTGTTGCACCTGCACACACACACACGCATTCTTGTACTTGCTGCATACTGAGAACCGGGTTTAAGTGCTGACAAAGTGAGGACCAGCATTTCCACTTTATAAATCAACACAATTACAAAGATCTACTTCATGAATGACATCTACGTCTATTCATATTTTTTATATTTTTATATTTCATTATCTATCTATCTATCTATCTATCTATCTATCTATCTATCTATCTATCTATCTATCTATCTATCTATCTATCTATCTATCTATCTATCTATCTATCTATCTATCTATCTATCTATCTATCTATCTATCTACAGGGTTTCCGCGGGGTCTTAAAAAGGCTTAAATCCAATAATTTGAATTTAAGGCCTTAAAATGTCAAATTCAATTCTCCTAAAATCTCCTAAAAGGTCTTAAATACAATTTCAAAAGGTCTTAAAAATCTATCAACGTTACTTTTATTTAAAAACGTGCATAAACTTCAGTCTCGCTTTGAAATGTTTCAGTTTTTGAGGACGCGCTAGCATAACTACAACACGGAACTAAAGTAGGCCACCTGTGCTGCCCGGTGAGAGAGAAATCTATCTATCTATCTATCTATCTATCTATCTATCTATCTATCTATCTATCTATCTATCTATCTATCTATCTATCTATCTATCTATCTATCTATCTATCTATCTATCTATCTATCTATCTATCTATCTATCATGCTAGTTAGCATGCTAGTTATCTTTCTATCTATTGTGCTAGTTAGCATGCTATCTATCTATCTATCTATCTATCTATCTATCTATCTATCTATCTATCTATCTATCTATCTATCTATCTATCTATCTATCTATCTATCTATCTATCTATCTATCTATCTATCTATCTATCAAGAACTACTGGCTGCAGTACCATAAAATGTCTGCAGGTGGAGCCCCAGAGCAAAAAGTGTTTGAAACACCATGGCTGGAAAACGTGTTTTTTGTACCACATTGAGGACCTAAAATCAGAGTATAGCATGTTTACAATCTAAGGAAGTGATTTTAAGGAAAACAAAGCGAGGACCGCACAAAAATGTCCTGACTTCGTAAAAATGACCTCACTTTGTTGGTTTGAAAACCCTCACCGGTCCTCAGTATGCCGCAAGTACAAGAACACACACACACACACGCATACGCGGGCCCTCCGGGGGGAAACGGTGCGGCAACTTTTAATCACGCGAATCACCTGTGATGCGAGCGCCTCACGCTGTGTTGTTTTTAGAGAGAAATAAATCAGCTGTTTCCCTGAGAGCAGAGCAGAGCGTGGACCGGTGGGAGATGCCATTTCCCCCCGCGTTATAAACACAAGACACATAAAGCTACCGAGAGAGAGAGGAAAAAAAAAAAAACAAGACACCGCCGTAATGGAGTTGATTCCCAGAGCGCGGAATATTTCACAAATACTAAACAGGGAAATGGGGAACCAAGCCGTGGAACGACAACGACGACGACTACTTAGCGGAACCAACGCAGCGGGGCCGCCACGCTGAGGTCAGGAAGAGCGAACGTTGCTCGTCCAAGACGGATACGTTCGCCGGTCGCTTTATTAGGTACGCGGAACGTCCGATACAGTGGCAACTGGTGTGGTCTTCTGCTGCTGCCGGAGCCGCGTGTTTCGACGTGCTTTGAGTTTCCAAGATGGTCGCCCAGCATAGGACCGTAAACAGAATAATAATGATAGTTTAACCCGGGACTATTCAACTAAAATTTCCGGAGGGGCCAGCTTTTCGGAAGGATGTCCAGCCAGTGGGGCCGGTCAACCCCTGTACTACTATAAATTATTTAGCACTTATTTATTGAAATGGCTGCTAGTTTTGTGCTAAAAAGGGTAAGTAACAAAACCACCAACATTCAGGTACAATACAATTTGCGTATAGTGCAAAAATGTGACAGTACCACCAACATTTGGGTATAAAAATATAAAGAACATTAAGGTGCAATGGCCACAAAATGCTATTTTTGCAGAAATATAAGTAACGGTACCAATAATATTCAGGTACAATTGCTACAGTTGGCTCATTCTGGTACATACATAGGCTGCCTACAATGACAGCTGTACTAGTGTTTGCCAAAAAGTGTCACAAAGTGTCACAAAGTGTCGCAAAGTGCCAGAAATAGTCAAAGCGACGCTAGCTTTTCGGTTAATGGGCCCTAATCACTTTAAAATGAAGGCTGTGTGTCATGGTTGTAAAATGTAGGCCTTAAATCCAGGATACAGGAGCTTTTAGCTACAGTTAGCTAAAAGCAGACACGGCTAACGGCCATTGAGCGTGCGGTGTTGGCGTAGCACCGCGTGTGATGTAAGAATTGGAACTCAATAAGAAGCTAAAGCTGATTAAATCTTGCCTGAACTCATTCCTAATGGTGAAAAACCAGGTTTAAACTGTTTTTGGACAAGTGGGGATGGCGTGTTAGCTTAGCGCTTCCGTTAGCATCCTGTTGTCAACGACAGATTTACCGTAACTCCTAGACTAATATTGATAGCCTCACTTGGAGAAGATGGACGAATGGATACCGGAAAGCAGAGAAATAGAGCTTATACTCGTCATCACGGTAGAACCTCAGGACTTCCGCGCAACAAACTAGCGCGTCACACATTTATGATTTCAGATTCTCAGTACCGTCATTTCTAAACGGTTGAATTACTGCCGGATATTGAAAGTGAAAGAAACGTAGCAGAAGAACATTTTTGGGCAATTCTACAGCCATAAAATCAAAATAAATCCAGGCTTCCTGAATATCTTCATGGTCATATCTGCCTATATCTACCCTCCAGGAATGAAAAAATCTGAAAAAACAAAAAGCAGAGTTTGTGGAAAGTGATTTTTTTTTAAAAACAACCAATAAAATAGAATCCAAGATATCCATTTTTACGGTTTTCCAAGTCCCTTCTTCCCTATTGTTGTTTAAACTTCATCACATTTTCTTTCCGTTCCTAAAAGCTCCGAGTTCCTTTCCATCCGTGGGTTTTTTGCGTGATTAAATATTTAACGCTAACGAGCAGATGAACTTTGTTCGCGACTAATAAAACAGCCAGTGCAGTGTAGCTTTGTGCGCGCTCTCTGCTTGACGTATTGTTTTATTTTGGTCCGGTTATGAGCTGTTTAGGTCAGTGTATCGGTTTGCCATTATATGAGAAAGCCTCCACCTTTATATAATGGCTTCTTCCTGCAGATTTGCTTACAGTGCATTAAAAAAAACCCAGCGTCGGTGGCAGATATGGGCTCAGATATGTATCATGGGACACTTTTCCTGCTCCGGTTGGTTTTAAAATCACTGCAGCGGCGTGGTTAAGCCTATAAGCTAAACACAGACCGGACTGACCCCCCGCGTTAGACCTTGAAATATATTCAGCCAGAGCCTGAATAAACTGTAATTGGTCTGCGTCGGTACATGCGGCCGTTCTCCTCGGCCTCACTGTGTCAGTGCGGTTTTTCATTTGTGTGGGTGTGTTTTCAAGGCCGTCCATTCAGCGCCTCTCGCGTAAAGGGCGCGAGTTCAAAACTCAACTGTGCGACCTCTGCAGAGCAGATGAACCCTCTCTCTTCCCTTTCATCCCAGCCTGTCGAGGCTGATGGCCGCCCACTCCGAGTCCATTTAACAGAGTATTTTTTCCCACTGTTGCAAAGTCCTTAAGGAAGTAGTTTTAGTTATTGTATATGATATAATAATAGTAATTTCTGTAAAATTCAAACTATTATTAAATGAGTTTCCATCATGCTGATTAAGTCTGGATCCTTTAACCCTAGAATACTGTCGCTCAAATTCAAAACACCACCACCATTTTTTTTTTACCTGAGATAATAAATACACCCGATAAAAAGTACTTGTCATCAAAATATATCAAAACATGACACATTTGAGTAGTGTTTTCTTTTATTTTGAACTGTGTCATGTCTGACAAAATGAAAAGAAAAGCATCACGAGGGGACAAATATGAAAATGCGCCAAAATGACTGGATAATTTGGAATTTGGGAACAAAAAATTTCAATTTTTTTTTTAAAATAATGAAGATGAAAACTTGGTATGGCATCCTGCATGTGTCTCCTTTGCAAGAAAACAAAACGGCTTGCTACGCTAATGCTAATCGTAGCCTCGCGAGCTTGCCTTTGGAAACCTTTGGTTTCGCCGAGTTAGCCCCAAATTGGTAGGCATGCTAATGCTAAATAAATATGTGCTCGCGTATTGGCGATTGGACACCGATTTTATTTATTATTTTGGATTTTATTCCACGTAATGATTTTGCCCTCTTGTCAAAGAACCAGCTGTGCTAGCATCATCGCACAAGGGTTTTCAAGGGTTTTCTTATTATCCAATAGGGATTAGCAACACTTAGAGGAAATGGGCCTCTATACACCTATGTACATATTCCATTAAAAACCAGACGTTTGCAGCTAGCATAGTCGTTTACCACATTAACGATGTATAGAGTGTATTTCTGATTCATCTAATATTATATTTATTGAAAAAAAGGTGCTTTTCCTTAAAAAATAAGGACATTTCTAAGTGAGCCCAAACTTTTGAACGGTAGTATAGTAGCTACCACTTTTGAGAGTTTTTTCTCCAGGTTTTCCAGTTTTCCTCCCACAGTGATTGTGAGAGTCAGTGGTAGTTTGTCTCTGTGTCTCTGCATCAACCTGTCCAGGATATAACCCGTCTGGTGTCGGATTGGCTCCAGCCGCCTAGAGACCTCCATGCGGACGATAAAGCTGTAGACGGCGTGAGTGCACACGGGGTCTGCGATCGGACCACGTGTGTCTTTTTTAAAAGCAAAAAAACAGGAATATTCAGTATGCAAAGGTGATTACACTCACACACACACACACTCCCTCTCAATCTTCTCCGGAAAGGTTAATTCCAGGAAGCGAAGGAATTGTCCATAGATGCACCAGGGGGAGTTGATGACACGGTCAGATTGATTTGTCCTTCAGGGGGGAACTCACGCCACGTCTGTCTCTTACGCCGTTTGACGTGCGACGGGGGGAACAACGCAGCCGTGGTTTTACTAAAAGACGCAATGTACTTAAGCGTCGCGTTTGCATAAAGGCTACGGATCGCTAATGCGTCGGCGTCCTGAACCCCCGGCACCTTGTCTGGCACCGTTTTTTTTTATTATCCCCACCGTTGATTCTCAGACACACAGAGACAAAAACACACACTGAGGGAAGGGAGAGGGAAGCGAGAGGGAAGAGGTCCCGTGGGCATGTCTGATTGAGCTTTCTCCTGTCTGCCATTCCTCATCCGCGGGAAATCGATAGAAGATCTGGGATTGGAGTTCAGGCTAATTGAGCTCTGCTCTCTTTGCTCTCTTATTGCTGCCAGGAGTGTTTTGTCATCGCAGCACCTGGTTCACACCATGGGGCCAGAGGGGGGAGGCAGCCAGTGATCAGATAGGGCCCTCTTTTCATATATATGTATGTATATATATATATATATATATATATATATATATATATATATATATATATATATGTATGTGTGTGTTTATATATATGTGTATATATATGTGTATATATGTATGTGTGTATATGTATGTATATATGTGTATATATATGTATGTGTGTATATGTATGTATATATGTGTATATATATGTATGTGTATATATGTTTGTATATATGTGTATATGTATGTATATATACATATATATGTGTATATATATGTATGTATGTGTATATTTGTGTGTATATATGTGTATATATATATTTATATATATGTGTATATATGTGTGTATATATATTTATATATATGTGTATATATGTATATATATGTGTGTGTGTATATATATGTGTGTATATATGTATGTATATATATATGTGTATATACGTGTGTATATATGTGTTTATATATGTGTGTATTTATATATATGTATATATGTATGTATATATATGTGTATATATATATTTATATATATGTGTATATAATATATACACATATATAAATATATATATACACATATATATACATACATATATTACATATATACATACATACACATATATGTATATATATGTGTGTGTATATATATGTATATATGTGTATATATATGTATGTGTATATATGTTTGTATATATGTGTATATGTATGTATATATACATATATGTGTATATATATGTATGTATGTGTATATATGTGTGTATATATGTGTATATATATATTTATATATATGTGTATATATGTGTGTATATATATGAGTATATATGTATATATATGTGTATATATATGTGTGTGTGTATATATATGTGTGTATATATGTATGTATATATATATGTGTATATACGTGTGTATATATGTGTTTATATATGTGTGTATTTATATATATGTATATATGTATGTATATATATATTTATATATATGTGTATATAATATATACACATATATAAATATATATATACACATATATATACATACATATATACATATATTACATATATACATACATACACATATATGTATATATATGTGTATGTATATATATGTATATATATGTGTATGTATATATATGTATACATATGAATATATATATTTGTATACATATGTATATATATGTATATATGTATATATATGTGTATATATATGTATATATATATATTTGTTGCTACCACAGGGAGGAGAGGAGCTGCATGTGATTGAGCGACCTTGCGAAGTCAAGCACTTAAGAGGAAGGTCATGGCAAACAAGGCCTTCATTTATCCTCATGTACCTCCGCAGGAGCCGCTTCATGTTTTCTTTGCTCTTCACCTCGTGATTGGAGGATCGAGCATCATCACATCGGCGATTACCGCGCCGCGCTACTTTTTCCAACTTACTTAGCCGCACCTCGCTTAAAGCGGATCCTCCAGTGGTCGACCACTGCGACGGTTACCGCGTCCAATTTCTTGTTTATAACATCCCCCGGCGTTTTGCCAAGAGAATGAATCAAAATTAGCTCAAGCCATTGCCCATGGCAGCGTCGCTAACTCTCAATTCTCCTTAGCGATTAGGAAAATGTCACGATAGAGGTGGCTGTGGCCGTGTTTACACTTCACACATGGTTTCATCACGAGTCACCGATCGCTATCCCACGACAGTGCGTCGCATTGAAGAGTCTGCTCTTCGTTTCCTCAGACGCAATCACAGCGTACCTCGAGATACATGGTCCACGATGCCAATAATATCGCGATCATATAGCGATACGGAAGAAAACAAAACGCTAACGTGAAAAGTTAAAAGTGCAGGATTCCTCTATTTAAAGGTCAGAAATCTATATATTGAACTCTTAACGTAGCTTTTATTCCACCGTTATCCTGCTTTAAACGCCCTCTTCTTTAGCCAGGTAACTTCCACCCAAGTTTGCCCTCATTCATTTGAGCAGCGCCACCATGAGGAGACATGAAGTACTGTTGCCCGTTTAGTAAAACTGGCAGGAACGGTTTACTTTAAAGTGCCGTAATTTGTTCATCAAAATATCGATATTTGCCCTGGCGTATCGCTTATCGTAGTGACCGAGGAAGGACAACGATGTATCGCGAATCGCTATTTTGACCCTCACCTAGCATGAGTGCTGGGCACGTTAGCGCGTTAACAGCGATTGTTAAAAATGAGTCTCTAAAGTAACGCTAACCGTTAAAAACAGAGGCACACGCATACGCAGTGCGGCCGGTTATTTGTAGTGCTGCTCTTTTCCTTTAATAAGCAAACCGCTCCAGTTCCAATGTAGGAGCGCTAATGGCGCTAAAGGAGCTAATGCAGCTAACTGAGCTAACTGGTAAACGGTGACGTCACGCACATCTTTTTTTCCGGGGCAGTCGTCGTGGACACTCTGCCGGTTATTGTTTGCAAGTGTTGCATGATGGGATTGCACAAAGTCAGCTCCCGTAGCTCTTTACTGTAGCGATATATTTGCTTTGCTGCTGCTGCTGCTGCTGCTGCTGTTGTTGTCATTTCAAACTGCTTCTCAGCTCTTGTCACATTGAGATTCCGTCCGTCCAAAGCCGTCAACTGTCACCTCTTCAGTTTTCCCATCTGTCCCGGACATGAACCTCTTGTCCAGTGCAGCGAGACACTGCAGCAGAGGTGTGATTGTCAGACAACAACGACCCCCCCCCCCCCAACCATCCCCCCCCCCCCCCACATCCTTATTTCACGCTTCCCTGGCGCTTATGTGCACGCGTGCCGCAGGATTATGGGAGGCCACTCAAACATCAACCGGTTGATGAGATGATTGGTGCTCTGTGAGCCATGCAGTGGCGTCACAAATGCCGTGCCCTTTCCTGTCCTCGGGGGGCCGTTAACGTGGGCCATATTTTTCTGAAGTTACTTGTTCGAGATGAAGCCCCGCACGGAGAAAAAAGCATGTACTTTCCACTGGACTGAAGCCTTTTTCTTCTTCTCCACATAAAATGTCCCGATATTGAAAGCTCCTGCTGGAAACCCCAAAAGAAGAACATTATACAACTTCATTATTTCAGTCTGCCTCATGACAGAACTGGACTTTTAATGTCAAAGCAACGGGGGGGGGGTCGCCCCATTTACATTATTGTATTCAGTCGTCTGAAAATCGACAATTACCTTGGCTTTAGCGAGAACAGATGACACTCACAAAAGAGGGGGTGGAAGTCTGCCGTTAATTGCTCCTCAAATAACCCTGCATTGTTGTCTGAGACTGCAAATAGCCGACTGCTTTCAAGCGCACACAGACTTTTACTGTAGCCGAACCTAACCTTCTTTTTTTTCCTTGAAAATAGACAATAAAGTAAATAATGTATGGTTCTTTTTAAGGTAAAGTTGGAACATTTTGTGTGTAGTAGACTTTCTGTTGGGTTCATGCTGTCTGCAAACGGCAACCTTCTGTTTTTGATGAGATATGGATCTAATATCTACCCGCCGTCTTGACTCAAACCTCTTTCACATCAAAATTAGCTGTATATACAAGGTTTTTTTTGGTTCAGTCCCGTAACCAGAGGTGGAGGTTTGTTTGTTGGAGCTCCGCTGGATGATGAAATACAAATATGGAGTGCTGTCCCAAGCTGTAAAAAAGTCAGGGTTCTTTCAAATCGTTCACGGCTACTTCGATTGATAGGTTGACGGATAGTTGGGTAGGTTGATGGATGGATGATATGGGAGGACATAGCACAAGTAAGAAAGCACAGTAAGGGCGCGTTCACACCAACAGCAGTTGGTGCGCACCACAAACGATCCGTTCGAACCAAAAACTCTAGTTCGTTTCGTTTTTCGTTGGCGTGAAAGCATCGATCGCACTCGGGACCGCACCAAATCAAGCGGACCGGGACCGCCAAAAAGAGGTGGTCTCGGTCCGCTTGACTCCGCACCAAATGTCAGACTCTGGTAAGAACGCGAACTCGGGTCCAAACCATATTCTGCAGTAAATGCCATGGACATAGCCTACCTTGTAGGTCTTTGGAGCAAGCGGAGCCGCGACTCATTCTCAAATTGGATATTTTTCCCAAAAATGGCCAACACAGAGAATGTAATAAACGAAGATCAGAGCAAGTAGCAATGTGCGAACGTGTTGCTCCATAGTGAGTCAAAATTGGCGCTTTTCTACCGGAAGATATAAACACATTGATGAAACGTCAATCGGAACCAATTTTGGTTCGTTTGCTGGTGTGAAAGCGGACCACACTGGAGTCATATGTTACATAATAACAATTGTATTGCCTGGTGCTGATCAAATAATCGAACTAGTGGTGTGAAAGCGTCCTAGATGACCGACAAAATGTATACAACGCCCAAAGATAAAGGACTGTCACATGGTGGGTTAATGGCTCGCACGGGGTTTGGATTCCATTTCCATTGAGGGCCAATAAATCCCTGCTTTCATCGAGTCATTTGATCACGTTTGAACATTCTCACCGGTCAAAAAACCAATTTAAACTCATGACTTTAATTGTTTTTTTGGATCAGTGGGTAACGGCGTGTTATTGTTATTGTCTCTGTGTTATTTGGGCAGATTCATGTGATGATACGTCCTCCGTCCACCTCCGCAATAACACGATCGGGTTTCCTGATGTTTTCACATGTTGCCCACTCGAAGAAAATGTGAAAACAAAGTTTCCTCATTTTCTCAGTTTGGCATAATTGTGCGTCGTAATCATTAAAAAAAGCGAAAAATCCCACGGGCTGCTGCTGCTTCTGAAATAGGACTTCTTCATTTTACCAACTGTGTAGGATAATGAGCAGACGGCCGCTAATACGCTTTGTCTGCTTTAAATGTCTTGTCCCCTCGTCGCCGTGTCTCAGGTATTGTTGCTTTTGTATGGCGAGACATGCCGGCAGCGGTACAGCGAGAGATTATTGTCGGCGTAATTGGCTTTTTCCAGGCCTGATTTGATATGAGCCTCTCGTCTGATCCGCACACTTCTTTATTATCGAGCGGGAATGGAAAGATGATGGAGGCTCACATGAAACGTTCGCCTCGTCATATCTCCCGAGGAATCGCCCTCTGGGTCAGGAGAGTTAAAAAAACAAACATCACATCTAAGCGTTCGCAAAATCAGCTTTATAAACACTGCGTACTTCAGATAAAACGGAGAACGGAATTGAAAACAAACGCCGTGTGTCTACTTTGTCTATACGTGTAAACACTCATATGTCTGGCTATAATAATGAAGGGAACAGGTCTGTCTCTCAGATGTATGGATAAGTTGGATAAGAAATGCAAGAGATATCTGTAGAAATGCAGCACTGTGAAAGTCTCAGGGCATCAACAGCTTTTGTTGTTTTTACGCCTGTCAAATTGCACGATCATTAGCTCCATTTGGATCCAAATGACTGGAAGTTGGTAGAGTTGGTGTGTGTCAATCCAACCGAGTCTGCCAGCGATTTGATTTTCGCTCTGGCGCGAACGCTGTTTTGGCCAACGACAGAATGTCCAAAAAGAGGGAACCAATCACAAATGGATTTTTTTTCCCCCTGATGAAAAAGAAGCCACGTCTAGCAGCGTTTGTATCGTCCAACATGGAGGCCCAACCTCGAGCCTGGAGAGGGGGTTCAACCAGGCTACATTTCAGGGTACTCCTGCGTCCTATTTGGTGCCTGATATATCGGGACAGTCCATAACAATATGGTCTTCGGTTTGGTCCTCCTGCACCACACTCAAGGAGCCAGGCCCCAGCTGGAGTGGAAGTACCCAACACTGGTTCAGAGGGGATTAAGCCTCACCCACGCCAATCTGGTCAGATTCATCCCAAAAGGGTAAGGAACTGGTGTTTGTGCTGATTGGTCATGGAGTCTCAAGATTGTTCTTCCCCCCTCTCCGGGCACCCAAGATTTTTGAACATCGTACCCAAAACGAAAGAAGAAGAAGTAAAAGATGGCGGCCATGGAGCACCCCCGTAAAAGTCTTAGAGACGCCATATTCGTTGCTGATACCGAGCAAGTTTGTTCACACGTTTTCTGCCACTCTTCATAGGCCATTTTAACCAAAACTTGGTACAATTGTTGCTCTCATGATTCCGAACAAAATTCTAATGTACTTCCATTAGCTCCGCCCACCCAGAAGTCGGCCATTTTGGAAAAACTAAAAATGGCTAGTCTATGCATTTGAACGAACTCGTCCTAGCACGTTTGAGCTATTGACGTTGACCGCGTTCTAGTTGAGGAGACGCTGGCTCGCCATTGTTAGCAACTGGATCATTGGTCTGATTGATCGAAGGTCTATCCTTACTTATCCATTGGTCACGCCTTTTGAAAGAGAAAGGTGACCACACCCCCTTCTAGATATTTGTTGACGCACAGGTCTCAGCAGTCGCATAAATTAGGGTTTAAGAGAGTCCGGGTCGTGCAGTGTAAGAATAGTAGATGTGTGAAACTTGTTATTTTAAAACTTTTAAAATGAAAACTCAGCCTTTGTTGTGTTATAGTACCAGTGACAGAAAACAGGCCCGTATCAAACTTTTTTATCTGCGCTCGTTTGTTTTTGTGCCACCTCACATTTCTCTTATCCACCTCGCATTGTTCCCGATATTCCCGACAAGTGACAGCCTGCTGCGGAGAGTTTTTTTTGGTATCGGATCAGATCTTGATCTGATGATCGGGTTCAGTCCCAGAGTAGACGTCGTCCAAGTCGACATGGCTGCCTGCCCGCTGCAGCTGTCTGCGCTCGTTCTCTGAGCAGCAGGGCCCGTGTCGAAACACGACTCTCCTGCGCTATTATCTCAGTCGATATCTGCCGCTGCCAGAGGACGACGCGCGTGGACGTGACGAGTGCAAGCGCGGGGAAACTGAGCAAGGAGGCGCATTAAAACTGGCAGTTTTCACCTCATATGACCCGGTTTCCACAGTATTCAACAGTATTCCCCCGTCATGTCTTCCCCCCGCCGCTCAAACGTCGGTTATAGGTGACGCGACGTTTGCTTTGTGGAGCTCCGGTTGCCAAGACGACAACAAACCCTCAGATTTATTTTAAGCAGCGTAGCAGACGATATCTGATGTATTTGTTAACTCTTGATCCATCCGCCTCCGACAAGAGAAGAGATCAAAACGTTAGACGAGGGCTTTCACGTTGAAAATATTGTCCGACCTTAATGGAAGCTTAATGGATCCTGGTGGATGTTTGTATTTTAATAACAGTCTTCAGTCGTGTTATGTAACATCTGCTGTAGACGGTGGATTTGTGGCCGACGGCGAAAGACAGAAGGAAGTTTGACGCCACATCAGACGTGTGTGAGTTACGTTTAATTTGCAGAGACGTTAAAGTGACCGTTTCATGTCACAACATGTCATTTATACTTTAGATTTTATGTTTTTTATGTTATCTGCTGCTGTTGGTGAATGTGTTGGGCTTACTCCGAAGTTTCCTGAGGAAGTTTTGACGTCAGAGAAAGTGGTCGAAATTGCGTTAAATACTAAATTTTAGATTTTTTCGTTCATTCTGTAGTGGTTCCGATTTTAACCAAACTTGGTACACTTGTTGCTCTCACGATTCCGAACAAATTTCTAATGTGCTTCCATTAGCTCCGCCCACCCAGAAGTCGGCCTTTTTGGAAAAACTAAAAATGGCTCGTCTATGCAATTTGAACGAACTTGTCTAAAAACTTCTATTAGCTCATCTGGTGTCGAGGTTTAACGCACATGTACGAAACTTGGTACACGCGTTAATCAGGCTAGGAACGGCCAAAATAGTAATTGACGACTTTCCCGTGAATCCTAAAGGAAGTCCGCCATCTTTTTCTTGTTATGGATTCTTGTCCATTATATAAAAGTGACTGCAGTCCCAATTGAAAACATTACAGTTGAAGATTTTCATTTTTCTTCTCTTTATTGTCCAAAACATTTGTTCAATGGAAGTTGATTCTACATGTAACGGGGATTTGACCACGTACTAGTTGAGGAGACATTCGCTCGCCATTGTTAGCAACTGGAACCGACCACAAGTCCACAGCAATGTGCTCCTTCTATCCGTCTCTTTACTGTCTTTAAACATTCCCTTACTCCTATACACCGACTGTATTATTCAACAGTTCTAGCATCTTTCTTTCTTTCAGATCCAGAATCTGTTTCCCAACCCTAAGCCTTCCCCCATCGGAAGTGGACTAATCAGAAGAGTAGTCTACGTCCTTGGTACTTGGTACACTTCTTGCTCTCATGATTCCGAACAAATTCCGAATGTACTTCCATTAGCTCCGCCCACCCAGAAGTCGGCCTTTTCTGAAAAACTAAAATGGCTAGACTATGCATTTGAACAAAAAGCTCATCTGGTGTCGGGTTTAACGCACATGTACGAAACTTGGTACACGCGTTAATCAGGCTAGGAACGGCCAAAATAGTAATTGACCACTTTCCCGTGAATCCTAAAGGAAGTCCGCCATCTTGTTCTTGTTATGGATTCTTGTCCGTTATTTAAAAGTGACTGCAGTCCCAATTGAAATCATTACAGTTGAAGATTTTCATTTGAAGTTGATTCTTACATGTAACGGGGATTTGACCGCGTTCTAGTTGACGAGACATTGGTTCGGCATCGTTAGCAACTGGAACCCGACCACAAGTCCACAGCAGCTTGGCCTCTATCCGTCTCTTTACTGTCTTTAAACATTCCCTTACTCCTGTACACTGGCTGTATTATTCAACAGTTCTACAGCATCTTTCTTTCTTTCAGATCCAGAATCTGTGTTTCCTCAGCAGTTGTAGGAAGCCTTGAATATGTCATAAGTACTGTGTCGGGGGGGGGAAAGGAGACGAGTGGGAGGGGGCCCTGAAAAGAGCGATAAAGAAAAGGAAAATGAGAGTCCAGTGGGTGAGGAGCGAGTGGTGGGGGGGGGGGTGAGGCGTCGGTGGGTCGGTGGGTGGGTGGGTGGTTCGGTCTAGCAGTGATTACACTGTCCATCAGGCCACAGGACGGCCTGCATCAGCCCACAGGATTGATGTTTGACAGAATAATTAGAAAACTGTCTCAGCCTGTAATCACTGGAGCTCATCTTGCCCAAGAAGACTTCCATTTACTTTCTGCCACACACACACACACACACACACACACACACACACACGAGTGTGAGGCGTGTGTGGTTGACCGGTATTACGGGACAGTGGGTTTGATAGAGTGGTAAAACGGGAGTATTCCCCGTTCATTTTTAAGCAACTGGAAGAGTTTATTTGAGGAGGTGGAGGGGGGGGGGGGCTGGGGGGTGGGAGGTGTGTCACTGGTTCAGTGACGACAGGAGTGGGGAACACACCGCTGGTTTTACAGGTACTGGGGAGGTGTGGGAGTGGTTTATGGAGTGGAGAGAAAAGTGAATTGGATGTAGTTTTCATACAGCTGGTGGCAGAATGAATGAGACGTGGGGGGATGAGGATCCTCCTCCTCCTCCCGACCTCACGTTCGCTCACTCAGAATGTTACTCACAGAGCTCGTGCAGCCACTGCACTAACCGGCGTCGAATGACCTCTAATGTCCGTAACTCGGGGGGCGCGTCGCACTTCGTTTTTTGACACAGCGACGTGGCTCCAGCACCTGGTAGAAGCATTTATTGATTGTTTTTGGTCGTGATTTTCATGCTTTTCTTTGTCGTGATGGATGGATAGGGGTTAGGGTTAGTAGTTAACAAGTGTTTTCTTTAAAAAATAATGAGCTTGTTGTTTGCCCTCTTTTAAAAGACCAAACCGAAGCAAGATAAAAAAAAAAGGACCAAATTGTTGAGATAATCGTCTCAATCCAATCAAAGATCTTAAACTATCACGACCCAAATCACAACAATAATCATGACATAAGCAAATGTGTGCATGGTGTAGCAATGAATTATCATTTTTGACGTCGTTTTCAACAGATAAATGGTTTAATCCGTATTTATTTAAAACATTTACACGCAAATCACTAAACGGTTGAAAAGATTCTCCTAATTTGTTTCGAGAGCTGCAAAAATCCACCATGAACGACCTAGAGCTGAAACGAATAATCGATGAATCGATTACTAATTGTCAACTATTTTGATAATCAATCATCAAAGCTTTTTTCATGATTAAAACATGATTTCTGATCGTTTTAGCTTCTTAAATGTGAATCTTTTCAAACTGGATCATTTTGGTTTGTAGACATAACAAGACATTGGGGAATATCGTCGTTTCCAGGTTTGATAAACACTGATCAACGTTTTTAAACATTTTCTGACATTTTATGGACCAAACGATTCGTGAAAAAAATAATCGACAGATTAATCAAATATACGAAAATAATCATTAGTTGCAGCTCGAGAACTCCCTGTGGGTTTTGACCTAGTTTTTGGGAATCACTGATGTATAAGATCTTATAATAAACTGTTTTATTAATGAGTATAAACTGATAGAATATTCATTTTCAGTATTGATCCACTTACTGGTCAAAGTCACTGGATTCAGATTATCGGTAAAAGGGAAACAAAAAGTCTGATAAGAACCAAGAATCATATATATTATGCAAATGGTTAATCAAGCACAGTAAAGAGAGATTTACATGTGACCAGAACGTGGGATCAGAAACCACAAGTCTTATTCTATAGGAAAAACTGTTTGTTGGACTGAAATTGCTAGTGTTCGATAGTCAACGCTGTGAATTTGCCGTCTGAGACACTGCTGGTTCTCTTTCAGTCTGCGAAATGAGGCTTTGTTTTCGTTTGGACGGCATTTACGCGAATTTACTTCGACTTCTCACCACCGTTGTTCCTCGGTTGTTCCACTGTGTTCTGTAGGTCCAGCCATGGCCGTTACTGGTCTGATCAGAAACACGTTTAAGTCCAGAAAGTCTCAGGTCTTCATTAGTGTAATGGCCTCGGTGGGCACCTTGCAGTTCAAAGGTCAGCCTCGTACACCCTCCTCCTGACACGGAGAGCGCCCCCTGGACGAGACCTCCATCGATCTGGACTCGTCTTTTTTTTTTCCCTCCTGGGGCTTTTTATTGGTTTCTCTGATCCCGCTAATACCTGAGCAAAGCCTTAATGGCTCATTTATATGCTGCTCGGTTCTGCAGAGCTCCTTCAGAAGTCTGCGGAGCAAAATGTCAACCTCGGAAGCCAACGGTCAACTCCCCTTTTCCCCTGAAAGACGAACTTAAAACATCCTTTTCATTTGCATACGCGAGTCGACCGCTTCTTTATTTGGTGTGGGACTTCAGAGGCAGCAGCAACCAATGAAAACCCTGATTGTGTCCATCTGTTTTCCTGCCATTTAGCAGTTTAGTTGATATCATTGTCAGTCCTCGGTGTAACTACGAGGTGAAGAGAGGTCTGGAGTGGGATGTGCGAAACGTGCCTCTTCTGTCAATTCGAAAATGACTAATTTAGCCGGAGCTGAACGCTGTTGGAAAAACAGTAATTGACATTGGGTCATTGACGAGGAGAGGGGGAAAAACAAATCATTGGGTTTGCAGATAGGGTTTTCTATACATAGAGGCTGACGCGGCGCTGGGAAAGGTTTCGCCTCCCATTCATCAGAATTACTACTCACTGAATTACCAACTCAAGCTAAACGTCCAGTTTGTGAAAGAAAATACCTAAAACGGCGATTATGTGGTTGTCGTTAGCCTTTATTTACCCGCCCGAAAACCTACGTCGATAAAAATCAAGAACAAGGAAACGTGATTATCGCGTAAAACTGAAACGAGGCGTTTTTCTTCACGGCGTTTAAGATGTACAAACGTAACAGCTGGTTCTTGACAAACCAGTCGTAGAGTTGGTCATTTTCTAGCGCACTTTGAGTCGTTAAACGTAAATACAACAAATACGTACATATTTGACATTTCAGACTCGCCAATCAAACCAGAAAATCCACCATGGATGGCTTCAATCAGGCGTGTTTTTACTAGTTAGCGGCGGTTAGCGGCGTCAACGCTAACACACGGCAACTGTCTGGAAATAACACGCGTGTGACGTCGTGTTTATGAGTCCATGCACCGCTTACCAGTTAGCTCCGTTAACTCCGTTAGCGCCGTTAGCGTGCCTATAGGTGGAACTGGAGCGGTCTGTTTTATGAAACGGCAAGAGCAGCGCTAACAAATAACCAGCGTACCTGTGTACTGCGTATGTGTGTCTCTGTTTTTAAAGTTTAGCGTTACTTTAGAGACTCATTTTAACAAATCGGGAGTCACGTAAACATGACGTCACGCGTGTCTTTTTCCTGTCAGTCGTCATGGAAACGCGGCATGTGTTAACGTTGACACCGTTACCTGCCGTTAAGCACTAGTTTTCTGTGATTGGATAGCGCCTGACCTCTTGAATGAGAAATTCAAGTGGAAATTCTCCTGAACTTCAAAAATTCATTAAAATTATTCCTTAAGAGGTTTGGAAATATTTTCAACAGATCCTTGTTCAGGGCGATGCCGACTATTATGATGGTAAATTTCAAGTCATTCCAAGATACTTTTTGTTTTTGAGAAAAAAGTCAGCTCACTGTCAAAGTGCATCAGGGCAAATGGATCATTTCCTGAATTTCAAAAATCCATTAAAATTGTTCCTTAAGAGATTTACAAATATTTTTATCGGATCCTTGTTCAGGGCGATGCCGACTATTATGATGGTACATTTCAAGTTATTCCGAGATACTTTTTATTTTTCAGATTCTCAGATTAAGAGGTGTAAATAGGTGATCTTTGTGACCTTAATCAAGCATTGGGTGGGGTTTAGTTACCCTTGAAATGTTATGACAAGAGGTTTTGCATGTGTACATGAAAATGGCTGTAAATGTTTTGACTATTTAACCAGAAAAAGTAACAAGCAAATGTAGATCGTTCAGTCGTTTAACAGTTTCCTTCACCTGCATCTTCTTGTAAACAGGGTTCATTGTTGTCAGTGGACTCCTCGTCTATAGTCACGCCTACGCCGTCTCGTTTCCTTGGCTTCTTTCTGTCCTTTCTAAACAAGTTAAATGCTAAGTTGTTTGTCCATTAGCGGAATGCACTTCGCCAAAGGTGAACGTGTGGCCTGCACATCCAGACATGCAAATGGTGGGGAGGTGACAAAAGACGAGGGTCGAGGGATGGGGGATGGGGGGTCGATGATTTGCCTTGCAAAGCACACCCATCTGCCCTTTCGATGGCTCATTGGTTTCCAAGATCAGGTGCAATCCCAACCAGAATCATTTGGATAATTGACCTTCTGTGTGCATACATTAGAATAAATTAATTTTTATTGGCCATGCAGCATTAGGAACAAAGCAAGGGAATGTTGGCTCTCATATATTCAGCTGCTGGATTGTTGT
Source organism: Microchirus variegatus (assembly GCF_963457635.1). Lineage (NCBI taxonomy): Eukaryota > Metazoa > Chordata > Actinopteri > Pleuronectiformes > Soleidae > Microchirus > Microchirus variegatus. The sequence continues at coordinate 17,887,719 of NC_139822.1, forward strand.
AACCAGTCTCTGCGGTGATTATGTATGCCATTCCCTGACTATTATGCATTTCCTCAGTTTAATACGATCTTTTTTTTTTTTTTTTTTTGGGCTCTGAGCAGAGCTGAGCACAGCGGCGAGAGCCAAAGTCAACTTTTTTTTGACTTAGAAAGACTCGTTTATGTAAATCTGAAAGGTGCTTATGAATGTAGAGCTGAACAATTCATCACTTTTTAAATGACGACGACAATTTGAAACGACACAATTAGCAAACAGTCGTGTTCATACTATGTTCTATGAAAATGTGTCCAGTAGAAGAAGCAGATGCACTTTGACAGTGAGCTGATTTTCTTCTCGAAAACAAAAAGTATCTCGGAATGACTTGAAATTTACCATCATAATAGTCGGCATCGCCCTGAACAAGGATCCGTTGAAAATATTTGCAAACCTCGTAAGGAATAATTTTAATGAATTTTTGAAATTTTGGAAATGGGCCATTTGCCCTGATGCACTTTGACAGTGAGCTGAGTTTCTTCTCAAAAACAAAAAGTATCTCGGAATGACTTGAAATTTACCGTCATAATAGTCGGCATCGCCCTGAACAAGGATCTGTTGAAAATATTTGCAAATCTCTTAAGGAATATTTTTAATGATTTTTTGAAAATTCAGGAAATTATCCATTTGCCCTGATGCACTTTGACAGTGAGCTGGCTTTCTTCAAAAAAAATAAAAAGTATCTCGGAATGACTTGAAATTCACCATCATAATAGTCGGCATCGCCCTGAACAAGGATCTGTTGAAAATATTTGCAAACCTCTTAAGGAATAATTTTAATGAATATTTGAAATTTTGGAAATGGCCCATTTGCCCTGATGCACTTTGACAGTGAGCTGACTTTCTTCAAAAAAACAAAAAGTATCTCGGAATGACTTGAAATTCACCATCATAATAGTCGGCATCGCCCTGAACAAGGATCTGTTGAAAATATTTGCAAACCTCTTAAGGAATAATTTTAATGAATATTTGAAATTTTGGAAATGGCCCATTTGCCCTGATGCACTTTGACAGTGAGCTGACTTTCTTCAAAAAAACAAAAAGTATCTCGGAATGACTTGAAATTTACCAACATATTAGCCGACACCGCCCTGAACAAGGATCCATTGAAAATATTTGTAAACCTCTTAAGGAATAATTTTAACGATTTTTTGAATTTCAGGGAATGATCCATTTGCCCTGATGCACTTTGACAGTGAGCTGAGTCTCCTCTCAAAAACAAAAAGTATCTAGCACTTTGACAGTGGGAGGGATTATGCGGTGACTTTATTCAAATTGTGTGCCAAATTAGGCCGCTTGTATCACCAATTGAAAGATTCTGATCGGAATATTGTCTTAATCTGCCCGACTAAGAAGGAGAATCGGTATAAAGCGCGTGCTATATTGTTTCCGTAGTTTATAAAGGTGTAAACATACTGTCGTTCAGTTGTTCACATGGCTTCATTCATGTCCCTTTAGGTTTTTCTCCCCCCCCCCCCCCCCCCCCAATCTCCATAAATGACCTTGCCTGTGCAGTGAAAGCAGCCATACTGTGCATGTCCACACACCACGCACATGCGTGTGTGTGTGTGTGTCTCATTGCTGCCTGATGGACAGCCATTAACCCTTGGTGAAAGGGTTGAGGAATATTTATGTCTGCTTGTCAGCGGTGACACGACACCCTCTGGGGGATGAATAATATTCCTAACCCTGCACTGGCTCCAATTGTTGAGTCTCATTCACGGTAAAGTGGTTTGTACATACATGTATGTGTGTGTGTGTAGATGTGGATGAAGTGCATGTGTGTGTGTGTGTTCAGGAGAATTCTGATACCCTGAGGTGAGCAGCGGGAGTCGAGTTCTACATCCCCCTCGCTGATATCTGACAAACCTCCGCAGAGGTCTGCGTCTCTGTTGACTGCGCGTCATGCATGACGTCCCTCTGTTGTGTTGTGTTGTGTTGTGTGTCCGCTCTGTTCTTTTTTTTGTCATGCATTGTTCAAACGTGGAGGCCAACACGGAGGCGCGCGCACGTGGCTAAGCGCTGTTGCCTCACAGCTTGAAGGTTTAGCATCAAGGTCTGGGCCTTTCTGTGTGTTTGGAGTTTGCTTGTTTTGCTCGTTCTCCCACGTTTCCTCCCACACTCGGAGGTTAAGTGGACACTCTAACTCGACCTTAGGTGTGAATGAACGCTCGTTGGTGTCCATGTGCTAACCCTGCGATTGGACCGGTGTGTAGGGGTGTGCCAAAAAATCGATTCACATAAGACTCCCGATTCTCATTTACTATGATTCAGAATCGATATAAAATGTCCTAGAATCCATTTTTCATTTATCAAGAGTAGTACTGGGCACGTTAGCGCACATTAGCGCATGTTAGCGCACGTTAGCGCATATTAACGCATGGTCCGTTTCCATGACGACCGACCTTAAAAAGACTCCCGATTGTTAAAATGAGTCTCTAAAGTAACTTAGTTTTTCGCGCCGCGGCACCGGAGTCCAGTCACCGTTTACCAGCTAGCTCCGTTAGCTCCTTTAGTGCCATTAGCGCGCCTACGGTCGAACTGGAGCGGTCTGTTTATTATTAGTTTATCAGAAATCATTATTGATCGATGTAATGAAATGTAAACGATTTTGAATCGAATCGTAGCCCCAAATATCGGAAGTCGCAAGATAGTAAAAGATTCCCACTTTCCCGTCTTTTAAAGTGTGTGCAAACTGATAAGAAAAGTGTTGCCCGGCAGGAAAATGTGTTACTTACACACTTAACAAAATTTGAACGAATAAATTAAGTGCGTTAATCGCGTTAAATTCAGCATCGCAGTTACAAAAAACACGTCATACGTCATTGTCACGGAATATTTACGTAAAAATTCTTCTGTATTGTATGTTTGTTGTTTTAAGACGTACCGTACACAAGCGCAGTCCATCAGTCCTGCTCTCTGTCTCCCCCTTTCTCCATTAGCGGTACTGCAGCCTCACAGCAGGACTCTACGACTTGCTGTTCTTCTTCTGCACTTAATTTCCTCATCTTTAGTCATTTTAAATAAAGTGTCAGAGCTTTTCTGCGTGTTTTTACATCGCGATGAGACCCGTTTTCAGCACAAAGACGTCTCGGCTAGCTAGACGACCGTAGACATAGTTGCAGTTACTCTCAAGTGAACGGTTAAATGCTAATAAAGTGCATCGAGGGGTTTGAAGACGACGTTCGCGACGTCTGTATCAGCAGCGTTCGAATGTGTGTGACTAGAAAAAGTGCTGCACATCTACAGTATATGCGAGCGAATGGCAAAACTGTAACGTAAAGCGGCTTCGAATGGTCACTAAAAGACCGTTTACCGTTCAGTAATCAAGGTACGCAATGTTTACTTTGAGTTTTCCTGCTCAAACAAAGTGTAATCATCCACTTATCGATCCATAACGTGGCAGTAAAGGACACCACAGGCTTCCAGAGATTCAGATACATAATTCAGCTGCCGGTGATTTAAAGTATAATGCGTTTTCAGCAGTTTTCACTGACTTTGTATTTTATGTTTGACTGCCATGATCTGAAAGCACAATAATAAGTACCATCGTAATATATTATTTTAACATCGCAGGACTCTGTAGGTCTGCGCCCACTGTCTGGAACGGAGTCCGAGAACCTCGATATATAAGTTTTCATATTACACTTTAAACGCTTCGCAGTTTTACAGCCCACGGTTAATGGGCCAGGTAGTTAATGGGCTTGAAACACATATATTCTGTACGGCCGGCGTTTATTTCTTCAGAACTTTCCCTTAAGTGCTCTTGAAATTCTTTAGTGACAGAGTGTAGTGAGCAGCGAGAGCACGGCCTGCACCTGCAGTCGTCGCCATTGTCTTTGTGTCTTCGCGGGCATTTCATACAAAGGGAAATTAGTCATACTCATATATAACTTTAGGCCACTTTTTTGAGCCAATTTTGAGCCAAACGGACCAATTTATCTGACAGTTGGATGAATTTCTGACACGTTAGCAGAGCATCTGAAGACCTCGGCTACACAACATCAACACCCATTAGCTAGTTGTTGTCGTTTATGCTAGCAGTCGGGTTAGCAACGGTTCAAGTCGTCGGCTTACCCTTCAATTCGTCCACAGACTCCCTGCCGTCCGAGGCCTTATCCACATGGAAAATGACTATGTCCTACGAAAATGAGAATAATTCTGTAAAAAAATGACCATCAAATTGCAATTTCGGTCAAAATAATCACGATTGGATGTTTAAAAGCGCTCAGTAGACATGAGTAGAGCGGAAACGATCAATCGATGAAAATTAATCGGCAACTATTTTGATAACCGTTAATCGGTTTGAAGCTTTTTTCGTGATTAGAAAAAAGATTTCTGATTGTTTTAGCTTCTTAAATGTGAATATTTTCTTCATTTCTTTGCTCCACGTAAACCTTAAAAACTGAATCATTTTGGTTTGTGGACAAAAACAAGACATTCAAGAACATCATCATTTCCAGGTTTGACGAACACTGATCAAACCTGTTTTTTGGACCAAACGATTCATCGATTAATCGAGAACATAATCGACGGATTAATCGGTTGCGAGAATAATCGTTAGTTGCAGCTCTGGACGCGAGAAGTGTGCTGTTGTGACGTGTATCTGAGATTTATTTGTCCAAAAATGTCTCTAAAATGACAACTGGGATCATTTCTCCAACAAAAATCTACATATTCTATTAATTGCGATACAATTTTCTGAAATCTGGAATCAATAAAATCTATTATAAAGGCTTAACAGTTGTAATAGCACCTGATAACATGAGCTTATATCACCCAATGACCCAATTTTTCTTAAATTCCTTGATCAGCTGTTTTTTTCTTTGTTTTTGTTTTGTTTTTAATCATCAAGTCAAACTTCAGTTCCCTCCCCGACAGTCAGAGGTTTCATCACCAGTGACACGAGCCGGTCTTTTGACTGGTGACGCTCAGTCGCTCTCTCTTCACACTCCCGAAAGAAAAAGAGAAGGCCGGTCACGCTTCAGCAGGCCGGATAATTATTTGCCTCTTATCCGTCTTTGCCAGGGCCAATCGTAGCCTTCAATAGAAGCCAGCGACCTGCGCCGTTTCCCATCACCTCTCGCTCTCTCCCTGTCTTTTCTTCCGTCGGTTTCACTTCACCTAACTCTCTGACTTCCAAGACTCTCTCTCCCTCTTCCCCCCCCCCGTCTGCCTTTGTGTGTCGTTTTTCCCTTTCTTGCTCCGTATCCTCTCCCGGAATAGTTTTGCAAAGGCAATATCGCCGCTCGTTTTTTTTGACAGAGCGCTGACGCTCGGAGTGGTAACCGCTGCCGTAAAAGATTGTGCTTAGAAGATGTGCGCTGCTTTTATTCCGCGCCGTCTGTGAGGTATTTGATCCCCGTCTACACCGGCGACGTAAAAAACACACGTCGTCGTGTTTCCGTCTTTCATCCGCGGCTCTTTCATGGTGTGACATGAAGCGCGGTCTCTCAGTGTGTAACAAGGCGGGTTTCAAGGAATGCTCAAGCGTCGTCTGCTAAAATAAGACGGTAGATAATGATCTGTAGTGATTATGTGACGCTGACACGATTTTTGTCTGGCAAGTTGTATCGTCTGTGGTTTGGCACATTGTATTGTCTGTGGTTTGGCACATTGTATCGTCTGTGGTTTGGCTATCGTATCGTCTGTGCTCTGGCAAATTGTATCTTCTGTGGTTTGGCACATTGTATCGTCTGAGGTTTGGCACATTGTATCATCCGAGGTTCGATAAATCGTATCGTCTGTGCTCTGGCAAATCATATTGTCTGTGGTCTGACAAATCGTATCGTCTGTGGTTTGGCACGTTGTATCGTCTGTGGTTTGGCACATTGTATCATCTGTGCTCTGGCAAATCATATTGTCTGTGGTCTGGCAAATTGTATCGTCTTCTGGTTTGGCACGTTGTATCGTCCGTGGTTTGGCAAATCATATCGTCTGTGGTTTGGCACATTGTATCGTCTGTGGTTTGGCACGTTGTATTGTCTGTGGTTTGGCAAGTTGTATTGTCTGTGGTTCCGCATATTGTATCTTCTGTGGTTTGGCACATTGTATCATATGTGCTCTGGCAAATTGTATCATTTGTGCTCTGGCAAATCGTATCATCTGTGGTTTGGCACATTGTATCGTCTGTGGTTTGGCAAATTGTATCGTCTGTGGTTTGGCACATTGTATCATCTGTGGTTTTGCAAGTTTTATCGTCTGTGGTTCGGCAAATTGTATCGTCTGTGGTTTGGGAAATCGCATCGTCTGTGGTTTGGCAAATTGTATTGTCTGTGGTTTGGCAAACATTATTGTCTGGGGTTTGGCACATTGTATCGTCTGTGGTTTGGCAAATTGTATTGTCTGAGGTTTGGCAAACATTATTGTCTGTGGTTTGGCAAATTGTATCATCTGTGGCCTGGCAAATTGTATTGTCTGTGGTTTGGCAAACATTATTGTCTGGGGTTTGGCAAATCGTATCGTCTGAGGTTTGGCACATTGTATCGTCTGAGGTTTGGCACATTGTATCGTCTGAGGTTTGGCACATTGTATCGTCTGAGGTTTGGCAAATCGTTGTTGTCTGTGGTTCGGTAAATCGTATCATCTGTGGTCCAGCAAATTGTATCGTCTGTGGTCTGGTACATCGCATCGCCTATATCGTCTGAGGTTTGCCAAATCATAAAGTCTGTTGTACGACAAAAACTGACAGGTTGAAACTGTTAAATCTATCACAAAGGACACAAAGTTACCTCCAAACACGTTTGCAGCCTTACCAAGAAAATAACGGGAGTAAGTGCCATTTTGGGCCTTGGCTGCAAACGTTTAATCCTCGTTTTCGCTGAAGCTCAAATGTTTCCCTTCTTTTTCTTGGCAAGTGACGTCTTTTTGAAAATCAGACCACTTGATCGCCTTGATATATGAGAGTAGCGTCAAGAGACTCGAGCTGTGACCCACTTCTGCCATCGGGATGGCAAAGACTTGGAACATCAGACGACCGATGATGTGCAGCGATATTAATGGAGATTATGCTGGAAAATTATGCACGGACAATCTTTTTCTCTTGTGACATTTTGTGGGGCCGAGGCAACAGAACTTGGAAGTTACCCATGTGGTACAAAGACTGCAGTGTACAGATCTGGAATAACAGCAACCCCGCTTCTTCTGAGATGACTGATTAAAGCCAAAGGGGGGGCCTCTCCTTGATTTGGAAGCCTTGAATGGTAACCTCAGGCCCCCCCCGAGGCCGAACTCGCGGCCCCTTAGCACATCAAAAAAACAACAAACCGGGGCCTGCCAGAGCAGGCGGCGACAGTGCAGGCTGTCTCCAGCAGATAAGACGGAACAATAGCCCTTAATAGGACATGGAACGAGACACACACCCATATCATCCCTGCTTGTTTCCCCCCTTTTTTTGCTTCTATCTGCTTGCTGCTAACAAAGAAAACAAGATGCTTTCCCCTTTTTCTGTCTTTCTTGCGCAAGATTAACGGCGCTTAACGGGGGGGCACGGGCACGGAAATGTGTATTTGAGTGATAATTCGGCGCTCGACTCTTGACAAGAAGCCGTAGCAGAATGAGAGCCGGATACAATGCCTTTATTCCCCCGTTGGGTTGAGAGGAAAAGTACGTCGCGTTTATTATGCATCGCTCCCTGGAAAGAATACGAAGACTGCCCGCTTTTCGTTGTCGTCGATACCGATCGTTTATAAATGTCATAATTGCGCACGCGTCCGTAACGACAGCACCTCTTGTTTGTTCGATCGTCGTCACGTTTTCTCAAAGCACAAGAGAGTGTGTGTGTGTGTGTGTGTGTACACGGGAGTATAATACAGGAGCCACATGAGCATGTCAAATTGTCTGGGTTTTTACGTTTCTTTCTTGTCCTAAAATGCAGTTAGTGGGGCGTATAATAGCAGGCAGAAAAGCCACTTGTGAAGGTCCCCCTTTTTTTTGACTTTGACGCTGAAAAGGCTCGGCAGGGTATCGCAGTGCCGGCAACTAAAACTTGATTCATTTCCCCCCCCGTCAACGTCGGGTCGAAAAGCTGCGACACACAAAGATCCCGTAGGAAGACGGCGAAGTTGTCGGGGCGTACGCGCCGATACCTTTATCCCCGATCGCTGATGAAAGAAATCTTCCCTGCTGCTGTGACGGGGTCGGCTCGCCTGAAAATGAATGCCTTTAAGGCAAAGAACCCGATATTGGTTCTGTGACGGGAGGTTAAACAAAAAACTACAGCTACAATGTGATGTTGGAGATTTTTTTCTTTTTCAGATGGATTGTGACGTGAGTGTGATGTGATTTCTTACTGTAAGGCTGACTCTGCTGAGCTGCAGAGAGCTGAGTGGAGCCGAGCGAGAGTCGGGACCTTTGATTGTAGACGGCGTCCAACGACGGCGCGTTTCTTTTTGACCAGTTCATCAGTGAGGCGTTTTGTAACCCTTCTGGTACCGATCCTGTCGTCTTGGCACGTGTACTTAGTCTTGCTGTAACCGATTGTGGTATATAGAACATTCAAAAAACTATGGTCTGGCGATCTGTGTCAGCTAAGATTGGCACAAATTCACTACCGTTCAAAAGTTTGGGGTCACCTATACAATTTTTGTGATGTTTTCCATTAAAAATCACACTTTTATTCATCAAAAGAGTTGCAAAATGAATAGAAAATATAGTCAAGACATTGACTATATTAGAAATAATGATTTTTATTCAAAATAATCATTTTGCCCTTCAGACTTTGCTTTCATCAGCTGTGCTAACATCATTGCACAGGGGTTTTCAAGGGTTTAATAGCCTTCTAACGCAGTTAGCAAACACAATGTACCATTAGAACACTGGAAATCTATACACCTATGTACATATTCCATTAAAAACCAGACGTTTGCAGCTAGAATAGTCGTTTACCACATTAACAATGTATAGAGTGTATTTCTGATTCATTTAATGTTATATTCATAAAAAAAAGTGATTTTCCTTCAAAAACAAGGACGTTTCTAAGTGAGCCCAAACTTTGAACGGTAGTCCAGAGCATTGCATTCATATACTTGTCATTACGGCCGCGGAAACGACCGTCCAATCACCTTCTCTGTACCGTAAATTCCTAAATGGTTGAATAAATAACTGCCAGATATGGAAAGGGAAAGTTATCTTGGAAAAAGGGAGCAAAAGAACTCACTTATTGAACAATTCTACAGCCATAAAATCAATATAAATCCATGCGGCTTGATTATCACGATGCTCAGGGTTAGGGTTGGAGTTAGGGTTAGGGTTAGGGTTAACCCCGCGTCGACCAACATCTTGATTTAAAATGGCTTAACCAAAACCTTTATTTACGTACAAAGACGAAACGATCTGCTCTTCTACATCCCAGTCTCTTCGAATGTCCGTGTTGTTGTTGCCACCTCTGGATCTGTAATCTTTACTTGGAATAGGCCAAAGTGGTAGAACTCATCGATACCAAACAGCAGTGTGTGTGTGTACAAGGAGAAACCAGAGAAATGGTATGAAAAAAAACACCCAACAACAAAAAACAACAACCCTGCAGCAAAATGCAACTGGCCACATCCATATTTCTATAAACTGCATTTACTTGTGTGCCAAGCGGCATAAATCTTTCCTTATGTATCATTAATATACATTGGTGTCAATAGGAGATGCATGAATGGAAGAAATATGGTTCCCTCCCCAAACAGAGGCAGGGTTTGAAAAATGGGCTGCAGATCGGGAGGCCAGAACGGAGCGCTGCAACGCGCCATCTAAAACCTCTGCTGCCCCCCAGTGGACACAAGGTGGTGTGTGTGCAGTATGTAAAGTTCTGTGCTCTTATACAGACCAACATTACTAATACTTAGAAGGAAAACGAAACAATAAATAAACATGTTTTCCTACCATTTCCTCTCAAATCTACCTCCTGACACATACAGCACATATAATAAAGTATGTTTTTACTGTGTTTATATCTATATAACAGGCTGTTAAAGTCAGTGTGGACATTGTACTTTAGAGTCGTATGTGCAGAGAGACGTTCCCCTCGCAGACGGTGTATGAGAAAACAATAGTTTTTAATTTGAGGCAACATTTAACCACCAAAATAATATATTTTTTGTGTTTTTGAATTCAATAAATGACGGCTTCTTCCAGAAAAAGCAGATGATGCAAACATAGAGTGACCAATATATGTGTGTATTATGTCTATATACATATACACACATATATATATGCATATATATACATATTGACATACATATACATGTATATGCACGCATATACATGTACATATATATGCACGCGTCGCATATACATGTACATATATATGCACGCATATACATACATGTACATGTATATACACGCATATACATGTACATATATATACACGCATATACACGTACATATATTACACACATATATATACACACGCAAATATATATACATATATACACATATATATAACAGACATATACTTACAAACACATATACACACATATACATATATATGTTCGCATATACATGTACATGTATATGCACGGATATACATACATGTACATATATATGCACGCATATACATGTACATATATATACACGCATATACACGTACATATATTACACACATATATATACACGCAAATATATATACATATATTACACACATATATACACATATAAATTACAGACATATATATATATATACATACATACACATATATACATACATATATACACATATATATATATGTGTTTGAATTCCACACGGCGGCAGCAGCAGTCGTGACCCCGTGACCCCACTGTGGACCACACCTGCACAGGCACACACACGCACACACACACACACACACACACACATAGATAGAGAGTATAGATTCAAATACACACATAATGATGTGCAGATCACACCCTCCTTTCACACCTCCCGTCCATCTGCCTGAACTCTGGACGCCGTCCCTCCTCGCACTTCCCGCCGCTTTTCACACGTCTGCTTTCACACCAGTCGCAGGACGGCGCGTCCAAAATAACGATGTTCTCAAACGTCTTGTTTGGGCCACAAACTAAAAATGAATCCAGAACAAAATCATATTGTTGTGACATGAAATAGCTTTTAAATATTAGTATTTGTATTTGTATTGAGGATGTATGTGTTCTTGCAGTTTGGGAGTTTGGCCACATGTTCATACCACGTTTTCATCAGTGGCTCCAAGTAAAAATGATGTATATATATATAGATATATATAATTCTGATTTATTTCTTCGTGTCATACCGTTTTATCCTCCACATGAGGGTCACGAGGGCTGGGGCCAATCCCAGTTGACATATCCAATCCAATCCATTCCAACTTTAGAGATAAATAACGTACATAAAAACGTACGGAAATATGAGACCTAATAGACCTAAAAACAAACAATAAAATACTGTAGAAAGTATAAAAACTAGTACAGTAAAAACAGTAACGCATTTGACGTCATATTTACATGCTGCGGCACCGGAGTCCAGGCACCGTTTACCAGTTAGCTCCGTTAGCTGTGTTAGCTCCTTAAACGGCGTTAGCGTATCTACAATTTAACTGGAACGGTCTGTTTGTTATTAAAGGAAAAGAGCAGCGCTAACAAATAACCAGCGTACCCGCGTACCGCGTATGTGTGCCTCTGTTTTTAAAGTTAAGCGTTAACTTTAGAGAATCTTTTTAACACATCGGGAGTCACGTAAACATGGCGTCGCTCGCGTCTTTTTCCCGGTCCTTCGTCAAGGAATCGCGTCATGCGTTAGCGCTGACCCCGTTAACCGCCATTAACGCCGTTAGCGCGCCCAGCGCTCGTTTCGTTATATAATTCTGATTTATTTATTCGCGTCGTAACGCTTTATCTTCCACAAGAAGGTCATGGGTCGTCTGGAGCTAATAAAACAAATAAAATATAGAAACATAAGACCTAAAAACAAACAATAAAACACAATAGAAAGTATAAAAACAACTCAAATAAACGGTAAAAACTACTAAAAATACATCTCGTACTGGGACATTGGCCGTAGGACCGACCTACGCAGACGAGCAACCAAAGACTGAACCCGTGATTTAATCACGGGTTTAAGTCTTTAAACTGAGAACGGTGCGACGTGCGAAATGTAAATAAATAAAGCAGAAGCCGGTCGAGGCTTTTAAATCAACAGAGGAAAAAAAAAAGAAGATGTTTGTACATTATCTGCCGTAGTTAAACTCCTGCTCCTCGCATTAGTGTGCGTTTATCTTTAATTCTCTTTAAGTCTCTGTGTTTACTCTCTCCGCTCGTCTTTATCTCTCTGAGTGAGGAGAAACCAGGCCACTGCTTCCTCCTCGTCCTCCTCGTCCTCCTCCTCTTGGCCTCATCTTTTTCCTTCCAGATTCCTCTTGGAGCCGACTCTGTCCGCCTCAGCATCCATCACCTCGCTCCATTACAGCCGTGAGAAGCTTTTATCTGGCTGATTACAGAGTGGAGATCATCTCTCTTAACTCTCTCTACACCTGTGTGTTTTAGAGGGGCCTTGATTTTTTTTTTTTTTTTTTGGAGTGGAGCTTTCATTAGAAAACACCTGCTGGACAGTCTGGTTCAGGCGTTAAAGTAATGGTTTGATGGATGTTTGGGGGAAGGAAGCGCATTAATTCAGACAGATCGGTGAGTCGCGAGCACCAGACTCTCTTATTTTGACAAATAAGTGAAGAGAAACCTAATTTATCTTAGAAGAATACGCTAGAAATTCACCTCTACTCACATCTTTGTGTTGGCTTTTATTGATTTTTAAGATATATTTAATAGGAACAATAAAGTTTAACATGGTTCCAATATATATATATATGTGTATATGTGTGTGTGTGTGTGTATATATATATATATATATATATATATATGTGTGTTTGTATGTGTATATATATGTGTGTATGTGTATATATGTGTGTGTCTGTGTATATATATGTATATGTATACTGTATGTATGTATATATGTAAATACATGTATATATGTGTATATGTATATATATGTAAATACATGTATATATGTGTATATGTATATATATGTGTGTGTAGTATATATATATATATGCGTGTAATATGTATATATGTATATATGTGTGTATATATGTACATGTGTATGTGTGCATATATATGTACATATGTATGTGTGCAAATATATGTACATGTGTATGTGTGCAAATATATGTACATGTGTATGTGTGCAAATATATGTACATGTGTATGTGTGCAAATATATGTACATGTATATGTGTGCATATATATGTGCATGTATATGTGTGCAAATATATGTATGTGTGTATGTATATGTGTGCATATATATGTATATGTGTGCATATATGTACATGTATATGTGTGCATATATGTACATGTATGTGTGCATATATGTACATGTATGTGTGCATATATGTACATGTATATGTGTGCATATATGTACATGTATATGTGTGCATATATATGTACATGTATATATGTGCATATATGTACATGTATATGTGTGCATATATATGTACATGTATATGTGTGCATATATATGTACATGTATATGTGTGCATATGTACATGTATGCATATGTACATGTATATGTGTGCATATGTACATGTACATGTGTGCATATATATATGTACATGTGTGCATATATATATGTACATGTATATGTACATGTGTGCATATATATGTATATGTACATGTGTGCATATATATGTATATGTGTGCATATATATAAGATAAGATAGTATGTATATGTATATGTGTGCGTATATGTGTGCATATATATGTATATGTGTGCATATATATGTATATGTGTGCATATATATGTATATGTGTGCATATATATGTATATATATATGTATAATATATGCATATATACATATAAACACATCGAGTGCTTAATATTTTCTCAGGAGGTGCTTTGTATGAAAAGGTTGAGAACCTCTAATCTAATCTAATCTAATGGCCTCTAATGTTTCATTCCATTAAATCCTACGTATTCCTAACCTCTTCCTCCTCCTCCTCCATTACCCTCTTACATCAGAAAACCTCGTCACGTGTCTTTACTCGCGTTTCGTTAGTTTTGGTTCATTCGAACTTTGTTTTTAGCTCAGTTGCAGTTTTTCCCAACTCTCGTCTAATCCCAGGACGATGAAACTCCTCCTCATCAGCGTTGGACTGAAGTCTTTGCACCACATCTGTGTTTGCTCTGCTGCTGCCGGTGTGTCGCTCACCGCTGTTTAAAGGATCGACGATACGACGACGGCTGTCGCTCACAAACCTGTCCAAGTCCTTGATCTTCTCTCGCTGTAAACATCATTACCACACGGAAAACACACACACACACAGACAAGCTGCTCATCCAAAGTGGCGCTAACAGATTAGCAGTGATTATAAACAAACATGGGGGATTAATCCTGTGTGTTCTCAGTCTACTTTCCCACTGAGCTAGCCAAGGTAATTACCAAGTGCTAGATTGTTAGTGTAATTGCTCACACACACACACACACTCACACTCACACACACACTCCCACACACACACTATGGCCGTGGACAAAGTAATATCAGTTTCATACTCGTTATATAAGAAAGTTGAAGACGTCTTGCAGAAACTGCAGCCTAAATGAACACGGTACAGACGGTGTGGTGCTTTGGCACGACATGCTGTGGTGTTTAAAGCTCTGCAGTGTGCAGTAGACTTGGTATATATGTGCTTTTTAAAACACATTTTTATGCTCCGCACCGTTCCGTCCGGACTAAAATGAATACCTTCCTGTGCGCGTACGTCCTTCACATTTTGCAGGATTGTTTAGTGGGTGAATATCTCCAGGCGTTGTTTTCGTTTTGTCCAAAAACCTTTTTTTTGGAATTTTTCGTGAATTTTTCCGCGTTTTTTTTGCAGGGGAAAAGTGAGAAATGTGTAAACGGCACTTTTACGATCTTGTCAACACGATAACTTGACAAATATTCGACATATTGATGTCACACTGGCACTGTCCATGCCTCTTACAAGTATCTTGGACAAGTTCAAAGATGGGTGACCTTGACCTACTTTTCAAGGTCACAGCTGCACTTGAAACTTGAAAAATAGCCAAAAACCTGCACTTTTCAACCATGTCAACGCGAAAACTTGACAAATATTTATTGTATTGCTGCCAAACTGGCACTGTGGATGCCTCTTACAAGTATCTTGAACAAGTTCAAAGATCGGTGACCTTGACCTATTTCCAAGGTCACCGCTGCACACCACATGTCCAAAGTGGCCTTCATTGCCTATGCAAATTTTGCTTTAAAATTGGCATAAAAATGATGGCGCATGGGCTCGGAGTAGTCGTCGGCTATCACCCCTCTAGTTATCTATGTGTTGAAATACTCTCTGTCTGTACGCGCTATTAGCATCAAAAAATATATAGATTGTTCTGTTAGCCCTAACGATATGGGAATAAATGTTACGCAGGGTTCGCACGGATCCTTGAAATTTGTCAAGGTCCTTTTGAAAGTCACACTTTATGGACATGGTCATTGAAAGTGCTTGGATTTTGTGCAAGAAAGAGGTTAAGTTGATATTTTTACGACGCCACCTACATTCAGTCTTTGAATTTGAGGTAATTGGTCCTGGAAAGTCGTTGAAAAGTCGTTGAATTTGATTCAACCAACCAAGGTGTGGGACGCCCGATTACCAATCAAACAAACTATCAAGAGAAGAATTTAAGAAAGAAAATAGTGTTCCAGTGCATGAGAGCTAGTGAGATTAATGCAGGGTCCGCAACAGGTCGAGCTTAGAGATGCATTCAAGGAACTGTGGATATTTTTGGCAATTCTGGGAACACACAACAAACGTTACTGCTGCCGTTTCTTCCTTTGGAATTTTGGAGGACGGCGGCCATATTGTTTTTTTATTTCGTCCACTGTAGGTGCATTGTCGCAGTGTCGTCTGCTTTCCGTGACTCGTATAACATCGAATCGTCTTTTTTTTTTTATCCCATAATCCTTATGCATTGAACACCATTCAGGTGTGAAGGCGGTTTATACCCAACTTCAAAAAAGAAAAAAAAAAAAAGTTAACTTAAACTTTGCTAGCTGTCGGGGAAATCACTTAAGTTTTCACGTAACACTTAGAAAAGTTTGATATTTTCAATAACACGTGTGCTGTTGAAAATCTCTTTTAAAGGCTAAATATGATATATGGCTGCGCCACATTCAGACGTTTGAAAAGCAGCCAGGTGTGCAGCTGCTGTTGTTTGCCGTGTGTCACCAACACCCATTGAAATATCACTTTATTATTTGGCTCCAGCGCAGCCTCTTACTCTTGACGCCGGCCTCTTAAATCCGACTATATATTCCTTTATCCTGCCTCCATTGTGACAGTGTTGTATCGCCTGTGAGGGGGGGAAACAGCCTCTGGGTGCATGACCTACTGTACACCAGGCAGGTCATAAAGCTTCTCTGCTCGAGACACGGCGTTGTACTCGTGTGGTAAAGTGGATTTACTGCTGCTGCTTAAATCATGTCCGCAGGAAGCTTTCAAAAGTGGCAGGAGTTTGACATGTCGGGTATTCAGACGTGGTCCTTTGCAAACCATGGTTGTAACAAGTGGTTACTTGAGGAACCTTTGATTTTCTGTCATTTGAAACCAGTCTTCAGAACTTCAGCAGGTCGTTTTGACCCATGTTTGAACTTCCGCAGGTCGTTTTTGACCCATGTTTGAACTTCCGCAGGTCGTTTTGACCCATGTTTGAACTTCCGCAGGTCGTTTTGACCCATGTTTGAACTTCCGCAGGTCGTTTTTGACCCATGTTTGAACTTCCGCAGATCGTTTTTGACCCATGTTTGAACTTCCGCAGGTCGTTTTTGACCCATGTTTGAACTTCCGCAGGTCGTTTTGACCCATGTTTGAACTTCCGCAGATCGTTTTGACCCACGTTTGAACTTCCCCAGGTCGTTTTGACCCATGTTTGAACTTCCGCAGGTCGTTTTGACCCATGTTTGAACTTACGCAGGTCGTTTTGACCCACGTTTGAACTTCCGCAGGTAGTTTTGACCCATGTTTGAACTTCAGCAGGTCTTCTAGACCATGTTTGAACTTCTGCAGGTCGTCTTGACCCATGTTTGAACTTACGCAGGTCTTCTAGACCATGTTTGAACTTACGCTGGTCTTCTACACCATGTTTGAACTTCAGCAGGTCGTTTTGACCCGTGTTTGAACTTCCGCAGGTCGTTTTGACCCACGTTTGAACTTCCGCAGGTCGTTTTGACCCACGTTTGAACTTCCGCAGTTCGTTTTGACCCATGTTTGAACTTCCGCAGGTCGTTTTGACCCGTTTGAACTTCCGCAGGTCGTTTTTACCCATGTTTGAACTTCCGCAGGTCTTCTAGACCATGTTTGAACTTCCGTAGGTCGTATTGACCAATGTTTGAACTTCCGCAGGTCGTTTTGACCCACGTTTGAACTTCCGCAGGTCGTCTTGATCATGTTTGAACTTCCACAGGTCGTTTTGACCCGTGTTTGAACTTCCGCAGGTCGTTTTGACCCGTGTTTGAACTTCCGCAGGTCGTTTTGACCCATGTTTGAACTTCAGCAGGTCGTTTTGACCCAAAACTTCCGCAGGTCGTTTTGACCCAAAACTTCCGCAGGTCGTTTTGACCCAAAACTTCCGCAGGTCGTTTTGACCCAAAACTTCCGCAGGTCGTTTTGACCCATGTTTGAACTTCAGCAGGTCGTCTTGACCCATGTTTGAACTTCAGCAGGTCGTCTTGACCCATGTTTGAACTTCCGCAGGTCTTTTTGACCCATGTTTGAACTTCCGCAGGTCGTTTTGACCCATGTTTGAACTTCCGCAGGTAATTTTGACCATGGTTGACCTTCAAAAGATTAAAGATTAAGAACCCTTTAAGTCCCGCAAGGGGAAATTCAATTCTGCAGTGAGTTAGTGAACACACACAGCACACAGTGAGGTGGAGAACATGCTAACCCAGCGCAGTGAGCTGCCATGCCAGTGAGCGGCGCTCGGGGAGCAGTGAGGGGGTTAAATGCCTTGCTCAACAGCACTTCAGCTGCGGACTGGTCGGGGATTGAACCAGCTACCTTCCGGTCTCGAGCTCGAAGCCCTAACCACTAGGCCACAGCAGCTCATTTTGACCAAGTTCAACTTAAGCAGGTCATTTTGACCATGGTTGAGCTTCAGCAGCTCCTTTTGACCCATGTTTGAACTTCCGCAGGTCGTTTTGACCCATGTTTGAACTTCCGCAGGTCGTTTTGACCCATGTTTGAACTTCTGCAGGTCGTTTTGATCCATGTTTGAACTTCAGTAGATCCTCCTGACCATGTTTGAACATCAGCAGGTCATTTTGACCATGGTTGACCTTCAGCAGGTCTTCTCGATTGGCTTATGAGATATTTCCAGCTGAGCAGGCGTAAAGAAAGAAGTTGCCAGTCTGTAAAACAATGTTCTGCAGTTTAAAAGTGGGCTAAATCCTTCCCTTCCCTTGCGTCCTCTTCCACAGGTGGAGGCCATCCTGGTCAACATTTTCGGTGGGATCGTCAACTGTGCCATCATCGCCAACGGCATCACCAAGGCCTGTCGAGAACTGGAGCTGAAGGTTCCGCTGGTGGTCAGGCTTGAAGGTGAGGAAAACAAGATCTCAAGATTATTCCAGTTAGTCAGCTGCTAATTTCACAACAACTCTGTCCGTCATGCTACAGTTTGCATGTCCACACGTCCACTGCTTGTTAGAAGCAGCGTGCTGTAAAAATGTTGAGATATAACGAGCGTGTTTGAGTTCAGCATATTTTATAAAGGCCATTTCTTCACAACGATGGTGGTTTTTTCACGAGCTCCTTCTCTCACGGTGACCTTCCTGACTGTTCATTATTTCCCCTATAGCTACAGCCCGTGCTGCTTTTAGCTGCATATATAGGAACTCTCCATAATAACACGTTATTATTTACCACTCTGGAGTGACGGATGTATATATAACAGTCAGAAAGCAGCACATTTAAAGCACCCGCTTTCCCACTTTGTGTCCAACTTTTGTTGAGCCATCGCGTCGTAGCAGCTTTAGCCTCTGGAGACCGTCCGTCCGTCTCCGTCGTGGCTTCAGGGTCCCAGTCGGACGAGCGCTGAATTTCCCATACGTGTCGCTTTCCCGCCGCGCCCATCATTAGCGCCGGTGTGTAACTGCAAGAGACGACACTGATTGGCTCACCTTTCACCTGCGTATGCTAATGAATCTGTGCGAAGTGTGTGTGTGGGATGGCAGTGGTGACTCCCAGAGGCACGGGGGCCAGTTTGTAGTTGGCTTAATTGTCAAGATACTGCTGAGTGGTGGGTCTATGACATAGAGGGCAGTGTATGTGTATGTGTGTGTACGTGTATTTGCTACCTCTGTAAGGCCTGTTCTAGCTTAAACACTGACCTTGTCAAGACCAGACTCATGGAGACCAAAACCCGGTCCTAATGAGGACGAGCTTCGATTAGGACGTCAAATCCATCGTTTTCTTTTTGCGTTTTGTTGCTCGCCGACAAACGACGACATGTTTTCGACCTTGGCAAAGGCAGCGATTCCAGTCGTAGAGATATCCAATCTGACACTTACTTAATTTAAGGGTTTTAAGTAGTGCTGGGCCCAACGTTAACGAACATTAGCACATCGCTGGTTTCCATGACGACTGACCGGGAAAAGACCCGGGTTATGTCATGTTTACGTGACTCCAGATTGTTAAAATGAGTCTCTAAAGTAACGCTAAACTTTAAAAACAGACGCACACATACGCAGTACACTAGTACACCGGGTTATTTGTAGCGCTCCCTTTAATAATAAACAGACCGCTCCAGTTAAATTGTAGTCCGCGCTAACGGCGCTAAAGTAGCTAACACAGCTAACAGAGCTAACTGGTAAACGGTGCCTGGACTCTTATATTTCCATATTCTGTTTACGTTATTTATCTCTAAAGTTGGAACGTATTGAATATGTCAACTGGGATTGGCTCCAATACCAGTTGACATGGGAGCACCCTCATGTGGAGGATAAACCGCTCCAGTTCGACTGTTGGCGTGCTAACGGCGCTAAAGGAGCTAACGGAGCTAACTGGTATACGGTGCCTGGACTCTGGTGTCGCGGCACGTAAACATGACGTCCCGCTCGTCTTTTTTCCGGTCAGTCGTCATGGAAACGAGTCGTGCGTTAACGGCGCCAACGTTAGCGCTGCCCAGCGCTAGTTTTATGTCCACATACACAATGCACCATTTACGTAAATATCAGAATATTGAAAATAATAGTCATATTGGAACCAAATTTCTTCCACATTTTCGTGCAAAAAGTAAAAACTGAATTAACAAAGAAATGGGAGCAAGATAGCATAATCGTGTAGCGCATTGGTTCTCAAAGTGCGGCCCGGGGGCCAATGGCGGCCCGCAGAAACTTTTCTGGCGGCCCGCAATGAATTACAGTTGATAGTTTTAATCCAGGAGCTACTAAGCTTGTTAAATGTTTATTGGACATTACTGGATACAGACCAATAAGTGTAAACAAAAATACTGGGTATTTACCTGGTTTCTATATGGTGAATTTTAGTGTATTATTGTGTTATAATCTGGTAATAAGCAGGTAGCTACAGCCCCCAATTTCTAGCTATTTACCCAGTAAATATATGGTAACAGAAATGTGTTACTTGGTATTAACCTGTAATTAGAAGGTAAGAACAATGGCCAAAATACTGGGTAATTACCCAGTAAATTATAAAGCGTTATTATATTAATGCTTAAATTACATTATATTAACGCTTATATTACTTAACGCTAAACCGTAGAACTGCAATCTGGTCATTAAAATTATTACAAATGGGATTTCTTTCTGTTTTTTTTCCTGTGGCGGCCCTCAGTTCAAAGTTGGGTTCCTAAATTGGCCCTCAACACTTTGAGAACCCCTGATGTAGCGCCTGCAAATCACAGGTGCATGGATAACCCTAGGAAATCCGAAATCCATAGTTGCGTTTGATTATCATGGGATGGTTAACACCTCGTCCTCGTAGGCATCCTGGGTTTTATTCAACATAAGCTTTAGCGTCATGTAGAGTAAAGATGACAAAGAGATAAGTGTCCACTCTCAACCTGTAAAATCATCATCTGCCTCGTGTCTAAAGACGACTCCCGAAACATCGACGATTGGCAATCAGATCACAGCCTTAATTAGCCGCCACACATTTTCTCCTCCGTGTAATTCACCCTGACGTCCAGAAGGTCACCGCTGGTGGTCGGTCCGAGCTCGTTTTTTTTTTGTTTTGTTTTTTTTTTCTGCCGCGGCTCTAATCCGAGCTTTAAGCGGCGGGTCATTACGTGGCGGGCTGGCGCTCTTGTGGAGGGAGAAGATTGGTGGAGAAATCAATCGGCTCAGCTCGCGGGCGGCAAGTACGAGTCCAGTACCGGAGCTCTTCAAACGGGATCAGGACGGATTAACCGGCTCCGCTTTTAATTGGGAAAGGCATTTGGGTCATTCTCGTGGATGCATGCGCTTCATATTTCACGCTAACGTCATTCTACCTTCTTCTTCACATATCACTAACAAACAGCTGTTGCTGTTTGGACGAGTTTATTGGCAGAATTTGAATCTTCTTGTGGAACTAAATCCTTTGGTTAGGCCGTTAAAGCTTTGAACGTGAACTGTATAATAAATGTTTTGCTCCCATTAAGGAGAAATGAGCACGCTATGTGCTTAGCTACGCTTGTATGCTACTTAACCCTTTAACACTTGAGGATATTTGCTTATTCCAGAATAACTTAACCAATATCTGGCAGTTATTTACAACTTACTGCGTTTTAAAATAGTGTATTAACAACTTAAAATAACAGTTTTATTTCGAAAAACCAAGGTAGTTGTACACAAACACCAGATTTTGCATATCAATGTCCCCAAAAAAGTCATTTTTCCAACTCTTTCCTCTCTGACGACAAAGACCTCTGATTCGTCGACTTCCTGCAACAGCGCTGGATTGAAATTACCGTAATAACTGCAACACGTTGGCTCTGACATGCAACTTTTCAGTTTTCAGAAAACAGTTTGAATTCTTCTGACGGCACTAACCGGTGCGTAATTACTGTAATGCAAAGTCGTCTTCTGCGATTTATTAGATTGCATCAGATTTTGTCTTCTTTTTTTTTTTTTTTTATATATCCAATCCTGTGATTTTGACCAGAATTGGACCAAAAAAAAGATAGTATTGTGTTTATTTCGACCTAAAACAATCAAACCATTGGAAATAATCATTTAAAAAAAAACATGTTTTAATTTGCAAAAGTTTAAAAGGTGCAAAACCAGGCAGCACATTCATTTTGGATAGAAATAATCATCATAATAATAATGCATTTTATTTATAAGCACCTTTTGAACACTCAATAAAAACAAAAAAATAAAAAATAAAACAACATGGACTCTACTGCCCCCTGTGGCAAAAGTGTGAACACAACCGTTCTGCAGTCTTCTGTAAAGCTGCTTTCTGCCACTAAGGGAAAACAAAAAAAACTTAAAAAGCCCTCAGGGTCCAGAGTTAAAGGAAAACTGCGTTCACTTAACTCTGTTCTCTCACTTTATTGATTTTATGAACCTTTTCACCGATGGACGACGTGGATTTTTCCCTCTTTAAGAGAAATACTACATCTCACCATTATTTCTTCTTCTTCCCGCTCGTTCCATTTAATTAAAAAGAGAACTCTGCTCCTTCAGTCCTCACAGTGTTTATTATAGAATAAATAGAAAAATGGTTTCTTCCACTTCAGAGCAGTCGGAGGTCCTGAAAGTTCCCCGTGACGTCATTCGTTTGTTGATTTTCACGCACGGGTGGGATTCCAAATACATGAAATGACATTTTTGAAGTGTCAGTGGAGCTCACATATGTTTTAAAACAAGTCGAGACGATTATTTGCGCTTTTTGACGCCCGTAAAACGTGTGTGCGTACTTGTATTTATGTCTTTGTGGGGACATTTTGGCTCATCCTCACATCTTTAAAGGGCTTTTTCGTGGTTTTGACCTGGTTTAAGGGTTAGGGTCATGATTGTGTTAAGGGTTAGGCACTTAGTCGTGATGGTTAAGTTAAAGGTAAGGGGATAAGAAGGCGTTATGTCTCATTTTCGTTCAAAAAAACATACTTGAAATGAAGATTATTGTGTTTTAAGAAGTTTTACTGTGTGAAAAAATGCAGTAGTTCTTAGGCCTTAAGGATAAGGCCTTTAGTTGTGATATTTAATATAAGGTTAAAGGGTGAGGGAATATATATTATATATATATGTGATATATATATGTGTGATGTGTCTCGGCCTGAACAGTTTTAGATAAATATCTAATTTGCAAATGCAATATGATTGGTGATATGAGAGGGAAAGGTCATTTTTTAAAAATAATTATTCTCATTTTCACTTGAAAAGCATCTTTAAAATGATTATTTGTGCAGATCTGTGAGAAACTGAGATGTTTTCTTCAGTCTGTAGAACATGATGTGTAGAATATTTCATCTAAAATGGTTATTTGACACATTTTGGCTTTAGAAATAGAAATATTGCGTGTATTTGTGTGTGTACAATCCTGTCTTTGTGAGGTCTTTATGACCTTATGGGGACATTCTGTCTGATCCCAACTATTTTAAAGGGCTTTTTTCAAGGTTAAGACCTGGTTTTAGGACTTAAAGTTAAGGGTAAAGCACTAAGTTGTGACGGCTAAAGTTGCTGAGTGTCCTCTATAAGGACGCTGTACAAGAATATGTGTGTGTTCTTGCATTTGTTGCCTCTTTAGGACCATTTTCTGTCATAAACCTTGACCTTGTAAGGACCAAAACCTGGTCCTAATGAGGCAGAACCTCATTTATAGTCGGGCTTTGTTTAGGCAGTGTCCTCAGAAGAACAGCAACACAGACCTGTGTGTGTGTGTGTGTTTTAAGTGTGCATATATTTTACTTCCTGTCCCTGATTCAGGCGGTGAGTGGGTCTCTGGCAGCACCTAGTGGCCACAGGTGGACAGACACGTCCATATACTTGGCATGCACCACACACGCACACACACAGACACACACACACTCAGTGATGCTGTATCCAGCTGAGCTCTGTGAGCCGTCAGTGCTGCTCCCTGCTGCTCACAGTGGAACTGCACTCAGTGCTCACACACGCACACGCACACGCACACGCACACGCACACACACACACACACACACACATTCTCCAGAGCAGCTCATCTTAAGCCTTAAATGAGTAAAATGTGATGTAATAAAGACATTAATGAACCAGGAAATGTGCCAATATTCATTAGAATAAACAGGAAAGGTCCTGAAAAGGTAACAAAAACAAGCACACACTTCATTTGGACATTCTTAAAACAGCTTTATCATTATATTTTAAGTTTTTAACCATAATCAGTTACATCTAATCCTCACTTTAACATCATCCCAATTTAAATCTTAGCTCTAAACGTCAGAAATGAGGTTCAGCCTCATTAGGACCAGGTTTTGGACTCACTGGTCCTGACGAGGTCAGCGACAAACACACACACACACACAGAGACCTATACACAGTAAATATACATACACACACACACACACACACACACACAGACCTACATATAGTAATATACATATTCACACCTATACACAGTAAATATAGTGTTTCCTCACACACACACACACACACACACACACACATATATATGAATATTTATGGGATGGAGAAATTTACATATGTTTGTTTAGTTCCACAGTTCCTCTGTTATTGAATTTTTCAAGGTTTTGTAAAGTATAAATATAAAGTAATACTGTAAAAAAACAGAAGAGAAATGACAATAAATAGTGTTTTCTCACAGACGAGTGATTTATTACCTTTAATTTATTATAAAACACAGTCTTAGTCACAAAGAGCAAGATAACATTATTTATTAAAGGTCCAGTCTGTAAAATATGGGTGAAATTATTGAATTTTGCCAAAAAATAACTCACATTTAAGCAACTAAAGTCATGTTGTGACTCACAATTGTTTTTCCTAATGAATTAATTAGTCAATTTTAATTGTTTGGAGCATAAAATATTGAAAAAAATGTGTATTAATTTTTCCCCAATGTTCTCAATTGTTTTATTTTATTTAAATTACCAAATAATTCCAGTTTTAATGATTTATTTCTCACGTGGAGCAAAGAAACCAGAGAAAATTCACATTTAAGAAGCTGAAAAATCATCAAAACTGATGAATAAATGATCAAAATAGTTTGTAATTAACTTAGTAATCCATGAATAATTGAACCATAACAATAAATGCTGTTATGCTGTCATTTATTTTACACACTGTCCCTTTAATTTGATGTTTAACAATAATATTTCATACTGATCTGGAGTCTGTATGAAATATTAAATATATATATAACACACGTGTAAAATGAGGAAAAAGTAAAAAAAAAAACTGCGTGAAAAGTGCTCGACTTTGACCTTATTTGTGAGTTTATCTGTCGCTGAATTTTACGCACTGTACCTTTAAGGTGATGTTTAAAAATAATACTACTCATAATTTGGAGCGTGTGTATAATATTAAATATATATAACACACGTGTAAGTAAAAAAAAAAGTCAAAAACTGCCTGAAAAGTGCTCGACTTTGACCTTTGACCTTGCTGAAGTTTACGTACTGTACCTTTAAATTGTTAAAAAGGGGGGTTTTAGTGTGTGTGTGTGTGTGTGTTTTTGGCAGCAAATGTGTTAATTAATAATAATAATTCAACGTACAATGGTTCAAGTGAGAGGACACACACACACACAATCACACACACACAATCACACACACACACACACACACACACACACACACACACACAGAGTGACAAAATGACTTTGGACACACTACCCCCCCCCCCCCTCCTCCAGAGTGAGATCTTCTTACTGCTCTCATTCTAATTAATGACAGTGTGTCATTGATTGTGTGCGTGTGTGTGCGCGCGTGTGTGTGTGTGTGTGTGTGTGTGTGTGTGTGTGTTGCAGCAGAAAAGTGTTTGCTCTCACTTTATTATCAGCTTCTACAAAAGAGGTGAAATATTAGGCGTTAAGTGGAGCTGGGTAACAGAATTCCTCATGAGGAGTTTATCGATCAGGCTGTCGGGGGAGAAGGGGGCGGGGCCTCGGGAGAATTCACATATCGTTCCGTCTTAATTACAAACGGCCGACGAGAGGAGCTAAGGTCAAGCTGCACGCACACACACACACACACACACACACACACACACACACACGTTTGATCACATTAACAGTTAAAAACTGAGCAGTTTTTCACCTTTTGTCACAGCGCGTCTTCTTCTTCTTCACCACCAGGCACCAACGTCCACGAGGCTAAGCGTATCCTGACGGAGAGCGGTCTGCCCATCACCGCCGCCGAGGACCTGGACGACGCCGCCAAGAAAGCGGTGGCCGCCGTCAAGAAATGAAAAACCCCCCCGTGTCAGAGTAAAAACTCACTCACTCACTCACGCCGTTTCAAATCAGGCTAAACGTTATCGGATATTAAAGGAGAATCGCGCGTTTCACACATCAGATCACGTCCCCCACGATACTTTGTGCATTCCAGTTTCCCGAGGCGTTATCGTCACGTTATTAAAGCGTCTCTGTGCGGAATATGAATTAATTAAGAGAGGCGTTTTCCACGATCGGCAAAGTGGAATCTTTACTGCTACAAAAACGGGCTAACACTAGGTAGCATGCTAGCCCTTTATTAGTAAATATTAAACACGTGCTAACAACTTATTTAGGAAAAATCGTACTTTTTGTCGTAATAGAGGTAGAATAAGGTGTTTAATGTTTGCTAATAAAGGGCTAGCACGCTATGTTAGTAAGCAGCTAGTTAGCCTAGCGTTAAACTTTGGGTCAGCGAGTCTTATTTTTTTGGGAGGTATTTCTTTCTCTCGTAGTTAATTTTCACGTCCGTTAATCCGTCCGATGTCGGGATCTACGTCGCCAAAAAAAAAAAAAAAACGAGACTCGACGAAGACGCCGTGCTGTGAATTTTGTACATCGTTAGCTTAGCTTTAGTCCGTCGTTTGTTTCTAAAGCACTTTTTAATAAGTAAATAAGGTTTGTAGGTGGAAAAAAACATGAAATAATCACTTTTTCCAAACTTCTACTAAAAATTAAAACTGAACACTAAGTTGTTGTTTTTTTTCCAACAAAAAACGTTAAAAAAAATTGTTTTAGGAACAAATTACAGACTGAAGCTTTAACAAATCTGTGCCTGTTATAGTCCCAGTAAATCTCTCAAACACAGGGATTTAGACATACATATACATGAATAAAATAGTGATTTTTATATTGTCATGAATGTACTATGATTGGATATCTTGGATTCAGTGTTTAAAGAAACAAACAAACTGTACATAATCATCTGAGGAGATTAAAAACAAACATTTCACACATTCTGTCATGTTTTCACTTCAGTCAATTCAATTCATTTTTGTCTCGTTTTTGCCAAACGCTCATCAACAACATGGCTCATTCACACACTTTATTTATAATAAATAGGAGATAAAATCACACAGGACACACAAAGTGATTTAGATAACATTAAAAATATAGTAAAACATTCAGTAAAATCAATAAAAATTTGAATTTATATTACAAGATATCTTTTTTGATTGATTCTTAACAAAAAAACGTCAGATTATTCAAAAATATACGTTTAAAAAAAAACACATTCCAGTAGAACAGAGTTCTCAAACTTGCACGATGACTTATTTCTTTGTTTTTTTCAATTATTAGATTAATTTTACATCATAAATAAGTTTATATTGCAAACTTATCGTTCCATATCAAAAGAATCTGTTTTATTTTGAAATTCTATGAGATATCATTGTAAATATTATTTTGATAGATTTCTTGCCTTGCTAAATGTTGTCAAACATCGTATGGACTTTTTGTATTTGTCAGTATTTTGTTGGAGTTGCTAGTTTTACCTCGTTTACGTACAACTACCTTTTAAGGTATGCTAAAAGTTGCTACAGTTTAGCTAAATTTAGCAAAGTGAACCCAAACAAAGCAGTGTATGTCATCAGCTTTAGCTTCATTACGGGAGTTTTGGATAGAAGTAATTGCTAACAAACTTTGCTAGCATTGTCTGATTCCCGACTATTCCGGAGCTAAGTTAGATTAAATATTAGTGCCACTATTTGTATTGATTGGTTTTTGTTAAGTTTCTCTACGAGTAACTAATTTCTCTATCGTAGCCTCCTCGTGCGCTCTTAGCTAACTACTTTGCTACACGTGCAACAACACAAAGTAGAGAACTTAATTTGCTGAAAAAGTTAGTTTCCGACTGTGATTTATTTACTTGTCGCGTACTAATTTCCAGCGTCCCTATCAGCGAGAGTCATCTCGGAGACACAAACCCTGATATCAACCCCGTGACTCCGCGCCGCGGCGTCCACTGCCGTAGAATATGAGCCGAAGGGTTCGATAATTGCCTTATTTCATGCTCCTTCCCTTCCGTGTGTCAGAAAATATCCCCCGCTGATGGATTGGACGGAGGAATTTAAGGCTTGTTAAAGCGCACTTCTCCGTGGAGGGGGGGGGGGGGGGGTTGAGATGGAGAGGGGGCCCCCCTGATATTGTTTAATTCAGTGTCGTAGCTGGAAGGTCACAATAAAAACGTGCGCGCACTGATTTACCGGGGCGAAATTAGTGCCGCTCCTTCATATAAATATAGATGAGGAGGCGGCGAAAGCTTTGGAGGTCAGACCGCAGACTTCTGTCATGTCGCTCGCCCGCTCACGACTCGGCTAATTCATCCGGAGGTGTTGCTTTCAAAACGACCGTTCGGGGGCAGTTTTTTTGCGCCCTTTAATTACGCCGAAATTATTTAACCGGGGTCGCTTTTAGTCCTCGTTCTCGCCACGTTTTTTTTTACTTTGTTTTGTTTGCGTCTTTCTTTCTCCCAGGGGTTTTTTTTTTTTTTTTCTTTTCTTTACGGCGGCGAATTGATGTCAAAAAACGGTAATTGCCACTTTACGGAGCTGCCGTCAGCGTTTAAGCGCGAGGAGCGCTCCGCTCAGACAAGCGGGGTCAAGGCCGTCTCTCGGGGAAGTATTGGATATTTATTGAGTCATTTGGGAAGCGACAACTATGAACATATTACTTCATAAAAAAAAGGGCGATAGCTGGATGAATCGCCTCCGGGGCCGTTGTACTTCATCTTTCAGGGACGAGTGTGGGGGGTGGGGGGGGTTTCCTCAGTATTTACAATTCTGCGGGCCGCGCTGCTGTCGACGCGCTGATAAGAGCCACGAGCGCTCGCGTGATCGATTCGCAAGTGTTTTGCGAGCGTCGCCGCGTTTTTTCTCATTCACAGAAATTTAAACGCGAGGGAGTGAATCCACACCCGCATGAGGAAGGCTCGCGTCCTCCGCGTTGGCCTTGGCTCGCGGATGAGCAAAAATCCATTTCTGCCTCTCTCTCTCTTTCTGTGTCTCTATCCAAACTGTTTTGAGTCCGTCTGTAATTGAAGGACTTGGAATCGATTTAAATTACCTTGGCTGTCTGCACAAAGTGAAGGCAGATTTTTAAAAAAAGTTGCAGAGGGCAAACGCTCACCTCCTCCTCCTCCTCCTCCTCCGGATCGTCTCCTTTTCCATCACAATGGCTTGTTTGTGCGAGTTGTTCACAGAGTAAGTGACACTCGAGGGTCTGCTTTTAGTCTCCATCGCAAAGTGTGATAGAGAAATGTTTGGGGGGTTTTTTTGGCGTCGTTTCCTGCAGAGCTCATCGTTCTTTTTCACAATTCTTTGCTTTCAGACGTCCGTTTGTCCTTCTTTGATCAGCCCGTCCTCTCTTTCTTTCTTCTGTCTCACTTAAATTCACGCCGTCCTTTCTTTTTCCCACTATATTATTTCCTTTTTCCTGGCTTTTATGACCTAGTTTATGGTTTGTCTGACGTCTCGTAGCTTTTTTCCACCTTTTTCATTCATACTTACCGCACTTCCCGATGTCACTCTGTCATTTTCATGCATTTATAATTTGCAGAAAGAAAGTTTTCAACAGTTTGACCAATTTGAGGTGGATCTGATAATCCGCATGAAATTGAAATGCAGTGTTTCGTGTTGCCACCAGGGGGCGCTATGTTAAAAGTTGAATATTTCCACTCGGCTGTCTTCAAGGCAAGACAATTGTCAATTATAGCAAGTTTGATTCAGATTGGACTTTTTAAACTAGAATTGTGGCATTTTTAATATTTTATAGAAATCTCCACACATTTGGAGCCCCCTAGCGCCTACACCGTGCAACAACAAGAGACGCTTTTAGTAACTTTCAGTCGTCATCTTGTCCAGAGTGACCTCACCAAATTTGATGATGATTGCATAAAAGTTTCCAGAGGAATTCCTTGAAATAACACGTGCAAAATTTGGCAAAAATCAACAACATAAAATGGCTGTTCAATCCAATATGGCTGCCTTCCTTGTGGTTCTGGGTCCAATTGGATTTTTTGTTTGTGTTGACTAATCATAACAATAACAATATAATTAACAATTAAAAAGTTCCTGAAATACAATGTTTCTTATTGCCACCAGGGAGCGCTCTGTTAAAAGTTGAATATTCCCACTCAGATGTTTTCAAGGCAGGACAATTATCAATTATAGCAAGTTTGATTCAGATCGGACTTTTACCAGTGGAGTTGTGACATTTTCATGTTTTTTTGGGGGGTGAAGCGACAGAAAGTGGCACACTTTCGGCGCCCCCTAGCGTCTGCGCCGTCCAACATAGAGAGACGCTTTTGGTAACTTTCAGTCGTCATGTCGTCCAGAGTGACCTCACCAAATTTGACGATGATAGCATGAAGGTTTCCGGAGAAAAGCATATGTAAAATTTGGGAAAAATCAACAACACAAAATGGCCGCCTTTCTTGTGGTTTTGGGTCCTAAGTCCGATGCAATTTTTTGTTTGTTTTAACTAATCCTAATAATAACAATATAATTAACAACTAAAAAGTAAAAATGTCACTAACTGAGGACAAACATGGCCACAGGCAGACGCAGCATTTGAAAATAACGTAGTTTTTAGACATTTTTAGAAGCAGGATTATGTCTTTGTTTTTAGCGACACACACACACACACACACACACACACACTTATCTCTTGTACATAGCAGCGTTGGGTGAAACTAGAGCGACAGAAGTTAAAAGCTCATTTGCTTTGACCTCAGGGAGTCGACGGCCTCTCATTAGCGAGAGCGGCCGCGGCAACAGAATTCATTTTTAAACGACTTGATAATTAGCCTTTGCAGTTCCCCCCCCAGATGCAGATCTATCTCTGCAGGTGTTCGGCTGACGCGCCGCCGCCGCCGTTGCCGTCCCACAATGCCGAGCGTTTGTGCTGCGTGTGCAGAGTAAAAATAAAGGTGAGACACGATCCTGACAGAGCGATGACAGAGATGTGGAGGAGGGTTTTTTTTTCT
Organism: Microchirus variegatus; assembly: GCF_963457635.1. NCBI lineage: Eukaryota > Metazoa > Chordata > Actinopteri > Pleuronectiformes > Soleidae > Microchirus > Microchirus variegatus. The sequence goes on from NC_139822.1 coordinate 17,919,164, forward strand.
TCTACCCGTTTCACACAATTATTATTATTTTTGAAGTGTTTGAAAGTGAGTGCTAATTTTAGCGCATGAATGTGTGTGTGTGTCTAGATATACTGTTTCTAAAGGGAACACCTGAGGCCGCTAATACTTGAAGATGCTGACGTCAGTTAGCATAGCCGACGCGTACAAGACTGGAGCTACGCTATGCCAACCGACGATGCTGACGTCAGTTAGCATAGCCGATGCGTGCAAGGCAGGAGCTACGCTACGCTAACCGACGATGCTGACGTCAGTTAGCATAGCCGACGCGTGCAAGACGGGAGCTACGCTACGCTAACCGACGATGCTGACGTGTACATGACGGGAGCTACGCTATGCTAACTGACGATGCTGACGTCAGTTAGCATAGCCAACGCTTACAAGACGGGAGCTACGCTATGCTAACTGACGTGTACATGACGGGAGCTACGTGATGCTAACCGAAGATGCTGACGTCAGTTAGCATAGCCGACGCGTGCAAGACGGGAGCTACGCTACGCTAACCGACGATGCTGACGTGTACATGACGGGAGCTACGCTATGCTAACTGACGATGCTGACGTCAGTTAGCATAGCCAACGCTTACAAGACGGGAGCTACGCTATGCTAACTGACGATGCTGACGCGTACAAGACGTGAGCTACGCTATGCTAACTGACGATGATTGCGCGAAAGTTTCCGGAGAAATTCCTTGAGACAACACGTGCGAAAACTTGTACGCGTTTTTTTTTGTGGGTTTTTTTTTTTTTTACGCACGTGTCCTTTAAAGGCAGTTTAAAGGAGTTTAGGATTCCACCACAGTGCGCTGTTGTTAACGTGTGAGTGTAGCGATGAAAGTGGACCACGGTCTCTCGCAGATGAAAACATTATCTACGTCCAAAAGGTTATTTCAGACACTTCCTCTTGTAAAAAAAAAAAAAAATCCTCCATTTTGTGGGTCAATAGAGGCTAATGTGAGGAGAATAAACACACACACACGCACACACACTGGCTGTCAGGACGTCTGATTGCCTCTCTGAGATTCTCGGCCGCCGCGACGAGACGCCCCCCCTTTTTTTCTCGCCAACATCAATTTCCCCCCCCCCCCCCCACGGCGTGTCGGATACGGCGGAGATTAATGAATGCGCGATGACAGCACTTATGGAGGCGAGCGACGCTCCTGCCTCTGCAAATTTACCCACAGGTCACTTCTGTGACACGGAGGGAGGAAGAAAGAAAAAAGTGTGGAAACAAACAGGTAGAAACAGGTCAGAAACTCATCTCCCTCCGCAGATTAAAAACTCATCTTTCAAAGCGGCGGCGCGTTATTGAGACTGATTCTTGCTGCTGTCCATGCAAATAGAGGTGTGATGAGGAAGAGGAGGAGGAAGAGGAGGAGGAGGAGGAGGAGGTTCCTTCATCCTGCTTCTGTCCATTCACCCTCTGTAATAACAACACAGAGAGAAAGACAATGTTAATGTTTGCCTCTACGTCTAAAAACTCACATTAAAGATACCATACGCAAGATTCTTCTCGTTTTTCCCTTCAACAAATAATACCCTTAGTGCAGGGGCGTCGAACTCATTTTCACTTATCAGCATAATGGTTACCCTCAAAGGGCCAAGATGTAACTGTCATTACAGAATAAATGTGGCTAAATATAATGCTAAATAAAGCTAACTACTCCGTAACATATCGCTAAATAACTTTTCTGTATTTATTACTTATTCAAGTTACAAATATGACGCGTTACAGATGTAACCCGGTCACAGTCTCGTATGCATGTATACAATGATACGCTGCCGTCATTTTTTGCGGGTAACGCAATCGCCGTGCATTGTGGGAAATGTAGTTTATTGTCAACGCACGCGAGCATGGACCTATTTTAACGCAGGTTTTTTTTTGGAAGCTAAAATAATTAATTATGACCTACGTGTGATGTTTCTTTGTCAAATTTATCTTGTAAGATTAAAACATTTATTTACGTCATATTTACGTTATATTCTTAGGATTAGTGGCATATTTGCGTAAATTTAATTTGACGTAAATTGGTCATTCTACGTCACTTTTGTAACGTAACGCAACAACATTTTAGAACTTTTTTTTGACACGTGAGTAGTAGTTTCTGTCGTGTTACATTTGTTCATGATGTTACATAGTGTTTTTCCTTTTACGTAAGGTATAAATCTATGTATTTGTAACATTACAAATGTTTTTGTAAATTTAGTTCCATTTGTATTAGTATTTTTTTTTTTAAGAAAAGCTAAAATATATATTTTAAGGGTTTTTTGTCAATAGAAGTTGTGTTTTTGTAACATGACAACATTTTCTAACACATTTTGGTAACATGAGTAATTTTTGTCAATAGAAGTTGTGTTTTTGTAACATGACAACATTTTCTAACACATTTTGGTAACATGAGTAATGTTTTTTGTAACAATAGTTGCAAATATTAGCAATAGTAGTAGTAAATTATGATATTTTAGTGTAGTAGGTGCGATATTTTATGTAGCGGTATAATATCACAAGTATCGAATTTTAAAATAATTTTTTTTTATCTTATGTTACAAATAAACATTACAGATTTTGTAGAATACCATTTTTTTTATATTGCCATTTTTGTCCACCAGATGGTGCCAAAACTCAGGAGAAATCGCGATATATGATATATCGTGATAATATCGCATTTGTGGAGTCTCTGGCATTTCCCACCCCTAATGTGCACATTAAGGCATAATGTGAACAAAATATATAAATATATGTTGCGTAATATTCTTACATATATAGCAATAATATCTTTAATTCAGATAATGAGTTTAACATCACATACCGGATTAAACTATAGCTTTAGTTCATGACTGAATTTGTATAACATGTATAAACGCTGAGTTAAATCATGAATTAACAGTTAGTAAATGCTTCTAACGTCATTAATGAATGTTTAATATTTAAAATGTCTAAACCAGTCGACACCAAGGTCAGAATGGACAGATATCGTCTGTGATTCAGTCACTTCCTTCCTGTTCAGTCGTATCAGGTTTGAGAGAAAAGTCCACGTATTTATCAGCTGCCATTGATGATTCCGTCTGGATCGATGAGCAGGATTAGTGTTTCACACTAAATCAGAAAAACTCCCCCGAGGTTTAACATCGGTGGTTATGTTTTTATTCCCCTTCACAATAATAGAGAGGACGATATAATATATATTTATATCAATGACTAAAGCTTGGACTGTGCTTCAAAATGGCTGTTTCTGTATAGTACACATAAAGGCTTGTTCTTTTTCCACTAAAACTAAATTATTTTATTTTATAGCAATTATACACTTATACAAACACATTTATAGGCAGAATGTTTGATTTTTGGCAGTAAATTCTTCTAAAATGTTGCACACTGGACCTTTTAATGTTAACTATAACTTTACAGTGTTACGAAGTGCTTTCATGGAACAAAACAATTTAAAATAACGGCAAAAAGATAAAGCAGAGCAGTAGAAGAGTAGATTTGAACAATAAAACCAGGTGAAATTGTGTAGTAAAAGTGATAAATATGTAATTTAAGGAAGATATTTTTAAATATTTGAGTTTTAAGAAGTGACTTAAACATTTTAGACATTTTAGACTCATTTTATTTGTCTGAGAACGACGAAAAGACCGATTACGTAGACCGTAATGTTCCGTTTCGGTTCCCAGGATAACGTCATAATGGTGAGAAGTGCGTTGGTGAACTACGGTGGCCCTTTAGTACCAGAAAGCAGGTGTTTTCCACTTTGTTTACCTCACTTTACCTGATCCTGATAGGATCCTGAATGGGGGCACAAAATGGCCGTGTAGTACGGATAAAGGTGTATGCTATTTCCAATAAAACCAAACTTTTATGTTTCATTTTAAAGCAATTATACACTTCTACAAACAAATATATGGGTAGAATATTTGATTTTTGCCAATAAACCGTTCTAAAATGTTTTTTTGGACCTTTAATGTTAAATATAACTTTACAGTGCTACGAAGTGCATTCATGGAACAAAACAATCTAAAAAGATAAAACAGAGCCGTAAAAGCAGTAGAAGAGTAGATTAGAACAATAAAAATCAAGTGAAATGGTGTAGTAAAAGTGATAAATGTGTAATTTAAGGAAGAAACGTAACATTTTAAACTGATTTTATTTGTCCGAGATCGACTAAACGGCTAATTACGTCGACCGTAATGTTCCGTTTCGTCTCCCAGGATAACGTCATGTCTTATTACACTGGACTTTACTTTGTAAACTGTGATGTTTGACGGACAGCACAGTTTTACGGATTAGCATCGCGGCGTTGCCCGCTGCTCTTCGTGAGTCATTTCACTGTGGTCGGAGAGCGGCGAAATCGGAATTTCAAGGTAAAAAAAAAAACAAAAAACAAAAGAAGAAGAAGCAGCAGCAGCAGCAAGGGCCTCTCAAGCAGTGAAAACAGCTGTCGATTTGCCGTCTTGGTGGCGCCGCAGAGCGGCAGCAGTGAGCTGGGAGATCCCTCCTGCCTCCTCCACCTGGATCCATCGCTCCCGACGAACGCCGTCCAAGGACAAACTGACAAACTTCACGCCGGAGCTCGGTAATGCAGGCAACGATCCCGAAGAGCCCCCCCCCCCCACACACACACCGGCAGCTGCTGAGGTATCCGCTCAGGGAGAGGTGTGTGTGTGTGTGTGTGTGATTGTCTTTATGTAGATTTATCAAATGATCCAGGAACAGGTTGTGAATGAGAGAATCTCCTCAGGAGGAGAAGGTCACGAGCTGAGAGAGAACAAACGCCGGCTTTTTACGACTGAATAATGCCTTCGTAGGACGGTATTTTAGCACACCTGTTATACCTGTTATACCTGTTACACCTGTTACAAGAGCAGAGCGCTGTGTCATTGGAAGCCTGTCGTCTTCTGACATCGTCACAGGTCACAGGAAGTTTGTTCCCAGTCTTTTATTTACTCAGAAAAGCACAAAAAATCTCTTGGAAATGGCTTATTCCGATTTTAAAAAATGTCTCTTTTCTTGATTAACATTGTGTGAATTGGGGCTGCAATAGCTTGTCATCGATATACACTCTTAGAAATAAAAGTGGAACCGTATAAGTTTCTTCGGCTTGTCCTCATAGGAGAACCCTTTTTGGCTCCAGGTAGAACTTTTTTTATTCAGGAAAGGGGTTTTTAAAGGATTCTCTGGATCAAAATGGTTCTTAGTGGAACTATTAGTGTTACCAAGAACCCTTGAAAAACCCTTTCTTCTGGAAAAGGGTTCTTCAGAAGCAAATGGTTCCAGGTGGAACCTCAGCCCTTGTAGAAGGAGCCTTTTGGAACCCTTATTTCTAAGAGAGTATTCTTCGGCTTGTCTTCATAGGAGAACCCTTTTTGGCTCCAGCTAGAACCTTTTTTATTCAGGAAAGGGGTTTTTAAAGGGTTCTCTGGATCAAAATGGTTCTCTCTGGAACCATTAGTGTTACCAAGAACCCTTGAAAAATGTGTGTTAACCTAATAGAGCTAAGAGAGTACACACTTAGAAATAAAAGTGCTAAGTAGAACCATGTAAGGTTCTTTGGCTTGTCCTCATAGGAGAACCCTTTTGGAGGGTTCCACCCAAAACCCTTTTAAATCCCTTTATTCGGGAAAGGGGTTTTAAAGGGTTCTCTGGATCAAAATGGTTCTTACTGGAACCATTAGTGTTACCAAGAACCCTTGAAAAACCCTTTCTTCGGGAACCACCAATTACTAAAGCTCCACAATTAATTTTTAAAGGTCTTAAAAGGTTAAAGGTTGAATAATTCTCTGTAAAGCTTCACATCTCTTGTTATCGATCTCCTGTTCACATGTTTACATCTGTGTCTAACGACTGCATCGTGAATGTGTCTCGTGTGAAAAAGACCCGCGGGAGCAACAAAAAGCTCTGATCTGAGGTCTGATTGACGGACAAGACTTTGTGCGTCGATACAAGTGATTTAACGGTCGGTATCACTGACAGTCAGGAGGACACGAGCAGTTTAAATAGAAATCACTTTAAATATTTCACAGCACGAGTATCGACAGATTTTTGATATCGTCACAGGAAATGACAGCTCGGTCTCTATCTCTGAACTCTGCCGCTCGCTTGTTTGGGAAGTTTCAGGATCATGTTCGTGAAAGTATAAATATAGTCATTTAGAGGTTTATATGAAGATTGATTTATAACTAGGTTTATTTAGTGTTTTATTTAGAGCAGAAAACATTTTTGACCAAAAAAATTTTGGTCCAAAATTTGACCAAAAAATTTTGGTCCAAAATTTGACAAAAAAATGTTGGTCCAAAATTTGACAAAAAAATGTTGGTCCAAAATTTGACAAAAAAACTGTTGGTCCAAAATTTGACAAAAAAACTGTTGGTCCAAAATTTGACAAAAATTTGGTCCAAAATTTGACAAAAAAAATTTGGTCGAAAATTTGACAAAAAAAATTTGGTCCAAAATTTGACAAAAAAGTCATACTATACTATGTCGTACAAAAGTTGAAAACATTTTTGACCAAAACAATTTTGGTCCAAAATTTGACCAAAAAATTTTGGTCCAAAATTTGACCAAAAAATTTTGGTCCAAAATTTGACCAAAAAATGTTGGTCCAAAATTTGACCCAAAAATTTTGGTCCAAAATTTGACAAAAAAATGTTGGTCCAAAATTTGACAAAAAAAATTTGGTCCAAAATTTGACAAAAAAAATTTGGTCCAAAATTTGACAAAAAAAATTTGGTCCAAAATTTGACAAAGAAATATTGGTCCAAAATTTGACAAAAAAATGTTGGTCCAAAATTTGACAAAAAAATTTTGGTCCAAAATTTGACAAAAAAATTTTGGTCCAAAATTTGACAAAAAAATTTTGGTCCAAAATTTGACAAAAAAATTTTGGTCCAAAATTTGACAAAGAAATATTGGTCCAAAATTTGACAAAAAAATGTTGGTCCAAAATTTGACAAAATAATTCTGGTCCAAAATTTGACCAAACATTTTTGGTCCAAAATTTGACAAAAAAATTTGGTCCAAAATTTGGTCCAAAATTTGGTCCAAAATTTGACAAAAAAATTTGGTCCAAAATTTGGTCCAAAATTTGGTCCAAAATTTGACAAAAAAAAATTGGTCCAAAATTTGACAAAAAAAATTTGGTCCAAAATTTGACAAAAAAAATTTGGTCCAAAATTTGAAAAAAAAAAATTTGGTCCAAAATTTGAAAAAAAAAAATTTGGTCCAAAATTTGACAAAAAAATTTGGTCCAAAATTTGACAAAAAAATTTGGTCCAAAATTTGTCAAAAAAATGTTGGTCCAAAATTTGTCAAAAAAATGTTGGTCCTAAATTTGACAAAAAAATGTTGGTCCAAAATTTGACAAAAGAATTTTGGTCCAAAATTTGACCAAACATTTTTGGTCCAAAATTTGACCAAAAAAATTTGGTCAAAAATTTGACAAAAAGAGTTGGTCCAAAATTTGACAAAAACGTCATACTATACTATGTTGTCCAAATTCAGATTTCTTTTTTTTTGACAAATTGAGTATAGCATGTTATAGCAACCTAAGGAAGTGATTTCAATGAAAACAAAATGAGGACCGGCCAAAAATATCCTCACTCCGTAAAAATGACCTCACTTTGTTGGTTAAAAACCCTCACTGGTCCTCAGTATGCCGCACGTACAAGAACACACACACACACACTGTGGTACCTCAGAGCAGCAGATGACATTTCATCAAATATTTATGAAAAACAAATCTCAGAACAGCGTAATTAGAGGCCTGGTTTAATGTCGGCACTAATCCTCAGGCTCCTGTTTCACTGCCGTCCTCACTGTGTGGTTATGGGAGACAAAAAGTGTCCACGGCCAAAAATTCAAAAGTGTGTTGGGGTTGAGTCGCCCATCTCTCTGTGCGCCTCCACCTATGAATCAACATTTCATTTCCTGCTGCCACTCCACTTTATCTCGCTCTTTCATGTGCACACAGCAGCTGCGCCGTGATATTAGCGACAGCCACATCCTCCCCCCCTGAACGGTTTGCACAAGCCCGAGCACGTTATTATATCTTCAGGTTATTAATTACCGCCCAATTACTTAAACAAACATGCTACATTGAGCGCCTAATTTTCCCCCGCCAAACCGCAGCAGATGGATGCGTCCCCCGGACCGAGGCGGCGGCGGTCGCTGCGTAACCGTTCGGCAACAAAGAGGCGGCGAGGAGCTTCGCGGCCGTCCTCGCTGTAGCACATTAGCTCATTAGTGAACCCTTTAGCAGGGGCTGAAGCAGCTGCCATTAATTATTCAGGTGCTTTAAAAAGAAGGAAAAGTTCTGGGATTTGCCAAATTCCCACAACTTGATCTCGACTACGTGAATAAATCAGACTTTAAGTGAGGAGATTCCAGTTTTCTTAGCAGAAGTTAAGGCCTCACAACCTTTTAAATACAAAAAGCATGCAAAAGAGGGCGAAAACCCGGAGAGGAGTCACCTCTACTGGACTGGAATAAGAGATTAAGAAACGCGTGGAACACTGAAAGTATTATGACCCGGCAACAGTCCGTCAGTAAACATGACTCGAAAACGCGGGAGACCACAGGTACAAACGAACTTTGTCACCGATTTCCGACGTTTTAATCCCGAGAAAGCACCGACTGGACGATCCGGTCCAGATTTCAGGGACAGCGTGATTTAACGTTTGTGCTGAGAAACAAACTTATGCAACATTAAGTTTCCCGACTCCCGACTCGCTCTTATTGGTTATCGCGGGGTATTCTGCTCAAGCCTCCGATCGATTTTACGATTTGAAATCGGGAAGACTCTGGTGACCGTTAATCCCTCACACGACAGGGTCATTTTGGCCAGATAATCTGTTGAAATCGGCCTAAAATCGGACGACGCCAACGATTGTCGGAAGGGCCGGATCGGGACTGAAATTTGGCCAATTAACATTAACATTTTAGGCAAATGTTAATTGTACATTTTAACATTTAAGCATTTAGTTTCAGACTTTGTCCAAAGTGATTCACGAAAGAGGAATAAGTTACGTAGAATACTCTAGAAGGGAACTCGGAATCCGAAGCTAGGAATTGGAACAGTGCCGAGGTAGCAGGGGTAAGGTGAACGTACCAGATACACTTGTTGATGTTGCATCATTCTAATATGAATCAATTGAAAGACAAAACAATACATTCGTCGACGAGGATGGGATTCGAACCCACGCGTGCAGAGCACAATTGATTAGCAGTCAATCGCCTTAACCACTCGGCCACCTCGTCCACTTGCACTGATTAATATTGATTCCCGAACACTATTTCCTGATTGTCGTCCGAGTACCACCAGAGGACGCTCTCGTACCACTGGTGGTACACGTCCCACAAAGGGCGGGCGCCGATTGGACGTTCGGTTCCAGAGTCCCGCCATGCGATTGGCCGATGGTCAGACCTGTTAGGATAGTGTCAGGACGTCTTTACCTGCCAACCGGCGGCGGTGTGCGGCCACCTCGTCTACTTCCACTGATTCGTACTGATTCCCAAACGGCATTTCCTGAAGTACCATCGGAGCAAACTCGCGTACCACCGGTGGCACACGTCCCACAGTTTGAGAACCGTGGGTCTATACAGTACAGCAGCATGTGTGTGTTGTCTGTTTCCACACACACACACACATAATAGGAGCCGAACTGCTCAGTCACATTTAAAAGCCTAATGGGAAATCGCTCTCCTAATTAAGATGCATGAATAATTCAAGCGCTGGCTCGCTAATTAGTATTCCATCAGTCCTCGGCGGCGGCGATGACGGCCTGTCGAGGCGCACCGCAGCGAGTTACGGGGCGCGTACGACGCGGGCGAACGGGCGGCTGAAGTGAAGGAATGCAGACGTCTCGAGAGCGGCTCCGACAGAGTCTGCGATCGGCGCCCGCGCAGAGCGTGACGAGCTTCCTGTTTCCCGCCGTCTCTATTATCAACAACAACAGGAAACCGAGAATCAGCTGAATGAGGCTGCATTCCATTTATTCGTCCGGGGGCCCGTGTACGTTCCCCGTCACCGCGGGCGCAGTGAAAGTCCCGTGTACGAACGGCGAACTGCTTTAGATGCATGATTTAACGGTGTTACGGCCCCGCGGTTATTGCCTCTCTCTCAGAGGGGCCGTTTAATGCTAGTAAAAGCAATAAAGAGGTGTTAAGGTGGAAATTATGTCTGGATAAATCACCAAGGTTAACTCTGCTTAGGCTCACAATTATACTCCGCCTCCACCCAAATTCATTATCCTTATTTACGACAGGAGCATTAAGTACTGTATGGAAAGGCGCTAATGTGTCTGTGATGCGTTAAGACCGATCCGATGTAATCTTTCATTTAATTGTCGGTATGAAGAAGGGGTAATGAATTGTTACAGGTACAAACACTGCCACTGTCGATATTAGCGTAAAAGTTTACTCTAAAGGCCCTGGTATGCCGGGCCCAACGCATGACACGCCATCAACGCAATTTGCGCCATCTTCAACGCAATTTGCGCCATCAACGCGCAATGCTTTGGAATTTTGGAACCAGGTGTTGTCGGCGCATGAATTCCCGCCCCACCCTGCAGACAAAAACGTTTTGACAACAGAAGAAGTAGTCGCTAAAGATAGTCGTCAGAGCCTGGACCTGGCCACCCTCGATCCCGGTCGAACACCCCAACTCCCCTCCCCGACGGACCTTTAAGCTGACGAGCCGCTCGAAACCAGATGTATGGCATGGTTCTCTTCTTCTTTGGTACAAATGCGCCCTATTCCCGGCGTCCAGACTTGTCGCCCAAGGATAGTCATCCGAGCCTAGACCTGGCAACCCTCGATCCCGGTCGAACACCCCAACTCCCCTCCCCGATGGACCTTTCGGCTGATGAGCCACTCGAAACCAGATGTGTAGCATGGTTCTCTTCTTCTTTGGTACAACTGTGTCCTATTCCCAGAGTTCAGACTTGTCGCCCAAGGATAGTCATCCAAGCCTAGACCTCGCGACCCTCGATCCCGGTGAACACCCCAACTCTTCTGCCCGACGGACCTTTCGGCCGATGAGCCCCTCAAAACCAGATGTTTAGCATCGTTCTCTTCTTCTTCACTAGGATATAGTCCCATTCCTGGTTTCCAGACTTGTACCGCCAAACAATGGTTAAGTCAGTTTACATATTGACAACAGAGGAAGTAGTCGCTAAAGATAGTCATCCAAGCCTGGACCTGGCAACTCTCGATCCCGGTCGAACACCCCAACTCCCCTCCCCGACGGACCTTTCGGCTGACGAGCTGCTCGAAACCAGATGCGTAGCATCGTTCTCTTCTTATTTGGTACAAATGCGTCCTATTCCCGGCGTCCAGACTTGTACCGCCACCCGATGGCTATGACAGATATGACAGGACCCTGACACATGAGGTGCCAGGGCCTTAACATTGTTTTATTTTGAATAATTAAACATCTAAGTG
>NC_139822.1:17933114-17969839 GCF_963457635.1 Microchirus variegatus
ACTCACAATCATTCACAGAAGCACAAGAACACTTCTGTGTACCTAATAAAGTGGCCAGGACTGTATTTCTAATGAGGATTTTCTTTGACAGTTGGTAATGCTGCATGATTTTGTGGAAAAAAAAATATTTTTGGCCGATATTACAACTGTGATATGACTCATAATTGGTTCAACCGATTGTTTTTGCTTCTTAAAGGTGCATTATGTAATAAATCTAAATCAACTGGCCATAAAATCCTCCTAATATGTCACAGAGACTCAGGAATAATGTTCATATAACAAACTGAACTCACCAACAACAACAGACCAGACAAAATATTTGCATTAAAAAAACATATTTTGCAGACTGCAAATCATGTTTTGGCATGTGGCGCCACCTACCGCCATCTACCAATCATTGCAGTCAGTATAGTCTCAGCTGCCGAGCAACCACGGGTTGCCAGTTACGTCAGAAAACGAAACCTAAAAGACCTCTGTATTTTGAATTTGAATGTAGTAACTGTTTTTGGCCACATTTCTTACATATGGCACCTTTAACTGTCATTGTCATGAAATAAAAAAAACAAAAAAGCAATAATAATAATAATTTAACACACAAAAACACTGTCTCTAACCCGAAGAACAACATTTCCATGTCCCTGAATTCGTCAAAATTTCATCAAAATGCTGTTTTGACGTACATTTTAATCTTAATTGGGTATTTGCACTTGCGATTTTGATTATTTTGCAGTTGTTGTGCAGCCCTAACAGGTAAAAAGGTTTTCACACTAAGCACGTAGCTTAGAGGGGGTCGTACCAATGTTCCCCCGGGTCGTTTTGGGTGAAAGCGGGGGAATACGGCACCCTTTTTCCGAAAAAGCAGGGAACCTAGGACCCCGGGAACATAGGTACGGCCCTGCTTTGAGATGACTCATACTTTATCCGGCCGGTGAAAAGTTAAAACATTTTCTCTGTGATGTGAAAATTAAACCGATGATTTCATCTTTTAATTCTTAAAAAGGTCATTGTTTTTTTTTTGTGTTTTATTTTCTAACCACACTGGTCCACTTGGTATAAAGACACAGACAGTGAGTCAACCCTGTGCGTCAATAATGTAATAAACTCAGAGAATTGTGGGAGCACTGGGGATATTTTTTAAAGTATAGACGAGGGAGATTGTGGCAGACTAAAAAAAGAAGAAGAAGGTAGAAAAGGAAAGTCTTCTGAGAAGACTGCGATGAAACATCTCCACATCCTCTGTACGCTGAATAAACAGCCGACCATTTCCACATCATAAATATCCATCTTTGCTTAATGTGCTGAGCTCTGAGGTGGGCCCAGACTCTGAGGAGGAGGAGGAGGATGAAGAGCGACCAGCGCTGGCTACAGGCAGAGGCGATCCTAGAGTCTGCAGGGGCCCTAAGCAAAACAATTCCCAGGGGGCCCTTCCTTCCAACCAGTGTTCATCACCGTTATGTTATAAATAATCTGACACCAAGGAAAAATGTATGAGTTCAACATTTTTTTTTTTTTCGAAATGAATGAAATAACATGGAAAAACCTTGTAATTAAAAAGTATGTGAAAATATAAATAATACTGTAAATAGATTTTAAAAAACTATATGAACCTATTAAAAAATACATTACACTGTAAAGAACCCACATTATAAAACAATATAAATATATGGAACAATAAAATACTGGAAATAACTGGAAAAAAAACATATATAAACGGAGTAAAAAATATATGTATTACATTGTAAATATTATAATTTTCCAACTTGCAAAACTTCACACAGGTTAAAGTGAGGTGGGGCCCCTTTAGGGGGGGGGTTTCCTACTGAGATGTCATTGTTGTTTAAGGGGGACGGGGGGGGGGGGGAGGCGGCTGCTCACTGCACATTTCAGTAAAAACAGCCCTCAGGCTACCCAGTGTCAGGGGGGGGGCCCCCCCTATCGGCTCGGGGGGCCCCATGCAGTCGCCTGCCCTGCCTGTTCACGAGCTGCGCCCCTGGCTACAGGCAGAGGGATCTCTTACCTGCAGCCTCAGGAGAGAGAGAGGGCGCGAAGGGCGGCTTAATCCCTGAAGCAGGAAGCGTATCCGCGTCCTGGTCCCGGCGGGACAGATGTGCTCCTGGTGCCACGATGGACCAAGAGGGACATTAATCATTTTCAGCCTGATGACTGCACTTCATCTCCTGTGTGTGACTGACACACACACACACACACACACACACCTGCGTTATTTCACGACAATTCCTTGTCTCACAACTGCCACCAAAGGCCAATCTTCGGGGGAGCGACTGTCAGAACGAAACCCCCGAACCAAAAATAGAAGGAGGATAAAAAAATATAGACGCACTTCGTCGTTCGCTTATTCCGAGAGAGAATCCGTGACATTGGACTCCGATTATGTCCCGACTTGCGGAGGCTGGAGCTCATTTTTTCCCCGGGTGTCGGATCAGATCGTCCTCCGAATCTGACGAATCCTGGGGCCCCGAGGCCCGGGCGGATCGGCCGGCGCGCCGGTGATTGATGACAGCGGAGCGTCTTCCCACTCTGATTTCCCCCCGACCTGGCCGTTCTAACGGCCCACAATCGCCAGGCCCGGACATCTGAATCAGGCCGTCTGCCACGCGGTGCCACAGCCACTCACTGGCAGATCTCACAATTTGAAATGACTTCATTCGTGCTGCATTTTTTTAAAAGGCTCTAACCTGCAGATGCCCGATCGGTGGAACAGACCTGGCATTAACGTCTACCCTGGGTAATCGAGTACGTCCAGCGCTAACGATCGCGCTAAGTTTGTTTTTAACACTAATCAGTTCCCACAGATACACAAACACAACAACAGCAGATGCGTTCAAATTCAAAAATACCGAGGTCTTTTAGGTTTCATTTTCTGACGTAACTGGCAACCCGTGGTTGCTCGGCAGCTGAGACTCTACCGACTGCAATGATTGGTAGACGGCGGTAGGTGGCGCCACATGACGCCAAAACGTGATTTCAAAACATAAACATGATTTGCAGTTTGCAAATTGTTTTTTTTAATGCAAATATTTTGTCTGTACTGTTGTTGTTGGTGAGTTCAGTTTGTTATATGAACATTATTCCTGAGTCTCTGTGACATATTAGGAGGATTTTATGGCCAGTTGCTTTAGATTTATTACATAATGCACCTTTAAATTTTACAGAAATTCCGTACATTTTTCGCAATATTATTATCAATAGTCGCAGGAAATTATCCACTTTTCAAATACTCATGCCTTGCATTTAAATCCAGAGTGGGGAAGTTCCAGATCAGATGTCATGTGTTCACAGGAGACGTATTTATTCTCAAGCCAGGTGTGAACACTTACGTACTTAGCGCTCAGCACATGTGATTGGACCACTGAGCGTGAAGGTTAATGCCCAGGTCTGAACTGGGGGTCTGAGGGGAAACGTTCAGTTCATCCAGGGTCCTGTTCAGAGTGACTTTCCCTGACGAGGAGCCAAAACTGGCTTCCACACAGGTGGTGAATTGCCCCCTTAATTAGCCTCATATCCGAGGAAGCCCTTCCCCCACCACCACCATCACCACCATCATCATCACCATCACCACCATCATCACCATCATCACCACCATCACCACCATCACCATCCTCACCATCATCACCACCATCATTATCACCACCATCATCATCACCACCATCATCACCACCATCACCACCATCTCCACCATCATCACCATTATCACCACCACCACCCTCACCACCATCATCACCACCATCACCACCACCCTCACCACCACCACCACCACCACCATCACTACCACCACCATCACCACCATCACCACCACCACCACCACCACCATCATCACCACCACCACCACCACCATCATCACCACCACCGTCATCACCACCATCACCACCATCATCACCACCACCACCATCACCACCATCATCACCATCATCACCACCACCACCATCACTACCACCACCATCACCACCATCACCACCACCACCACCACCATCATCACCACCACCACCATCACCACCATCATCACCACCACCACCATCACCACCATCAACCACCACCATCACCACCACCATCACCACCATCACCACCACCATCACCACCACCATCACCACCATCACCACCATCACCACCATCACCATCACCACCACCATCAACCACCACCACTATCACCACCACCATCACCACCATCACCACCATCACCACCACCATCACCACCATCATCACCATCATCACCACTATCATCATCACCACTCTGGAGGTTGTAAACGGAACCAAAAAAATATCCATCACAAAAGAACCACCCCCCCCGCCCCCCGCCCCCCGCCAAGGTCACCTCCAGACCGAGCCCGAAACGTCTTCACAGCGTTTTTGTGCTGACTCCTGTTTAAAACAGGAAGTGTGTGAGAGGATGTTAAATGCTGTTTGATGGCTGCATATTAAAAGACAGAGAGACTGAAGCTGTTGCCAGACGACGCGTCAGCAGCTGCTGATTCAAGTACATTCACACACTCACACACAGATGCTTCGTGGCACATGTCCCTCCCTGCCAATAAAAGTTGTAAATTGTGTCTTTTACCTAAAAGGTCCTGTGTGTAAAATGTTAGCTGACATGACTTTAATTTGGCAGAAATTTAAGATTAACCGTAGATTTTGAAGAAAATGGCTGCAATTGAGCCGTTTCCTTCGCTCACAGGCGTCAGTTTAACCCTTTAAGGCACCACTCAACCGTTTGGTCGACCACACTTTAAGTCACTATATCTCACTGAAAACTCACTAACACTAAATTAACGTCACTTGTTCTGAATGTTGTACTTTATGAATTATGCAAACCAGGTTTAATGTGAACAGACGTCTCAACCTTTTGGTAGAGGCCTGTATCTGAAATACTGTAGGGTCTAATTTAAAAAAAAATATATATATATGTATATATATTTGTATATTAATTGTCGTTATTGTTATCATAAGTAAATAAAAAAATATAAAAACTTTACAGATTCATATTTTTAAGGTTTTTTTTACCCTTTAAATGGCGATCAAACTGGTATTTAAAGGGTTAAAATCTGGATAATTATTCAATATTTTATAGTTAGGACAGAATTGATCAAATTGATTAACCCCAAAAAGAAGAACAAAAATATTAATGTGTACTATTATTTTTTCTATTAGCTTGCCCTTTATGAAGTCAGTATATTTGGCTAACCCGAGATTTGTTATACAGAAAATAACACAATTTATGTGGGGTCTGTTTTTATAAATAACAGTAATAAAATAATCAAACTGGCATTTAAAGTGTTAAAATCCTCACAATTATTGAATGTGTGGTAGTTTTAAAAAAATACTGAAGATAAAGTATGTATGCAAAAAAAGCAGGAAAAATACTGATCTGCTATAAGTTATTTGGACATTTTTGTCCTCTAATGACTTAAGATTATGGTAAATATATATATATATATATTCACAGTGTTTTATTGCTCTATTAGTGAAATATGAATTCCAAAATGTGAATGAACGAGAGAGTTTTACAAAAAAAACACAGCCAAAAACTATCAAAAGGGACAAATTGGACAAAAATGTCCATAATGAAGCCTGAGGGTTATATATACATATACATATATATATATACATATTATAAGACAATGAGTTGCTTGCTTAAGTGTATTTTAATCTTTATTAATATGTGGTCAATATCTCTGCTTTCAGTGGGATTCTAGGGAAATGAGAATATCATGGAGTCCAAATTGTAAAATAATAGAAGGGAAAAAAAACAGGCGATGACTTGTATTTGTTCGTCTATGTGCGTAATATTCACCCGAACCCAGCGACACGTGTCCGTGCGGTGCAATATGTGCGTTAGCCGTGGAAAACATTCGCCGCGTCCGACGGCGGCGATTCCTGGCCAGAGCGGAGCCTCGTGCAGAGCCGTGGGGACCTGAACTCTGCCCCGTCCTCCTGTTCCTGCTTTGATTTCCAATATGTCGTCCACAGATCACCACAGATGGCTGATGCAGAGTTAACGTTTCCTGGGCCGACGGTGATAGTAGCGAGGCCCCCCCCCGGGGCCCCCACGAGGCTGAAATTGGAGAATAATGTAATAGAATATTTGACTGGACTGTGACGACGTGCGCGGACACTGAGATCCCGACGTAGGAATGTGTGCGTTTCTCATCTTTATCTGGCGGCAGGTTAGGATTTTTAATCATATTTGCGACCACTCTTGCAGCCTACAGATCAGGCCCCCCCCCCCCCCCGGAAACGGGACCCCCCCCCCCGTGTTTCCTGTGGTTTTTCATAAAGATGCGTTGACAACATGACGGATGTTTGGACGTCGTAATACGAGGGTGAATAAACAACGACTTCACACTGTATTCACACAGAGATAATCCACGTTTTACCGACATATGCAACGAAAACAGATTTTTTTTTGCTTTATTATTATATATTATATATAATAATATTAGTATATATTATATATTATACATATTATTAAGTGATAAATATGTGGAAAAACATCAGCAAACGTCGCCCTGGCAACAGTACCTGTTCAATACAGTATATGCCTGTTTTTTAGGGCGTATAAGTGGCACGTTTAGACATGTACCTCTTATTGTTATTTCTTATCCAAACATCACCAAAGTTGGTATTGCGCTCACTGGTGTCCGGAGGAAGTCACCTACCAAATTTGAAGCCTGAGGAGTTATGCGATGGAGGACGGTTACGTCGACAATGTATCTTGAAGTGAGACTGCAGTTGCTGTTTCGAACACCATTAATTTACCCAGGATTTGGAAAAACTTTCACCGAAATAAGTACCTACGACTTTGCGACTAGAGGGACTTTTCAAATTACCAGGAACTCCAGAGGGGGCGTGGCTGTGTGCTGAAGAACACTTGATTGGCGGAACAACTTTTGCAACTGTTTAAGTAGAATTTATTAATTTCGGTCATAAGCTATCGGAGCATAAGAAAAGGACGTACAATTAGTGGACGTCTAGTAGAAGACGAGGTCCAGGCTCTTTTGAGCGTATTTGCTGAGGAGGACGTTCAGCTGGACTTTGAGTCCGCGATACGAAACAACCAAGTGTCGTTTTCCGGAACTTTGACATGCGGCGTAAACGCAAACCTCACAGAGAATTATTTTTCCTGGTAATAAAAGTTACTGGAAACGTTGGTAGAAAAGAGTCCAGTGAGACTGCAGTAACTGTTTTGAACACCAGTGGTCGCTGTTGTAGATAGACAGACAGACATAACAAGAAAATAAAAGTTGAGGCGAAGACAAAAGCCCCCGAAATAAGTACCTACGACTTTCGTGACTGTAGGGACTTTTCAGATTACCAGGAACTCCAGAGGGGGCGGGGCTGTGTCCTGAAGAACACTTGATTGGCGGAACAACTTTTGCAACTGTTTAAGTAGAATTTATTAATTTCGGTCATAAGCTATCGGAGCCAAAGAGGTCCAGGCTCTTTTGAGAGTATTTGGACTTCGAGTCCGCGACACGAACCGCTTGAGTGTCGTTTTCCAGAAATTTGACATGCGGTGTAAACGCAAACCTCACAGCGAATTCTTTTTTCCTGGTAATAAAAGTTACCAGGGGTGTCAGACGCATTTTCAGTGAGGTCCACATCAGCATAATGGTTAAAGGGCCAGATGTAACTGTCATTACAGAATAAATGTAGCTAAATGTAACCAAATATAATGTAAAATAAAGGTAACTACTCCGTAACATATTGCTAAATAACTTTCTGTATTTATTACTTATTCAATTTCACTCGTCGTATGATGCACATACAATGATACACTGAGATATGGTGGAGGTGCCGTTGCCGTGCATTGTGGGAAATGTAGTTTATGGTCAGCGCACGCCTTAAAGCAGCATTAGACCTATTTTAACACAGATTTTTAAGACCAATTAATCACTCGCGGGGCCACATAAAATGACGTGGCGGGCCACATCTGGCCCCCGGGGCCTTGAGTTTGACGCATGTGGTTTAAACCACCAGTGGTCACTCGTGTACATTTTTTTTTTTTTTTACAGACACACAAACCAGGATTTAGATAATAACAAGAAAACAAAACTGTAGGCGAAGAAAAATAAACACAGCATTTAACATAAATTGAAGAAATTACCCACACAGGTGAAGCCAAGATTGGGAGACAAAACAACTAGTTTGTGCCAATGAATCCATCGTCTGCTGGAGCTGCCCACTGCCTCGCCGTGAGCTGGGTTTACTGAGCACTTTGTAATCCAGCGCCCAGAAAAAATAAAATAATACGCCTTCAGGAGACACTTCCCGCAGCCTCGTCTCATATCTCCGCTCTACAGTTAGCTGGCAGAGACGTCTCAAAGTGCCGAAGCACAGCTGCTGAGATTTTGGCTTCAAACATGAGAAAATGTTAAAGTTTGTCGTTCACCGTGAAGAAGGAGAGAGAGTGGAAATCTGTCATTAACAGACTTAAAGTTTAATATGAACTCATTAAAGCAGCATTTGAGACGTGTTGTGTTCTTTAAAATGTTTATTTTATATATAAAAAAGTAGATTTGTGTCTAAAAGTTATTTGTTTATCAAGTTTGTGTGTTGTACTTCCACAGGAGGACAGAGACTGCTAGCTGCCAGTCATGCTAGCAGCTGTGAGTCATGCTAGCAGCTGCTCAGTCATGCTAGCTGCTGCTCATGCTAGCAGCTGCTTTCCCAGGGGTTAAAAAAACAGCTGATTAAACGTTTTTTTTATCCACCTGGGCTCTGATTATTAATCTGGGAAGTATCAGGTGAGCAAGTACATTTGTTTGTCTTTGTTTTCTTTGTTTTAGCGATTTAGACAGTGATTGAAGTGTGTAGGGTACTTTTGATTGTGTACCAGCACTCCTTAATTTTACTTTTTTGAGTATTGGCGCTTCTTAATTTGAGTGTTGGTGCTTTTATTTGTGTACCAGCACTTCTTAATTTTTAGTATTTTGAGTATTGTTGCATTTATTTGCGTACCAGGCTACCAGCACTTCTTAATTTTACTTTTTTGAGTATTGGTGCTTTTATTTGTGTACCAGCACTTCTTAATTTTACTTTTTTGAGTATTGGTGCTTTTGTTTGTGTACCAGCACTCCTTAATTTTACTTTTTTAGTATTGGTGCTTTTATTTGTGTACTGGTACTCCTTCATTTTTAATATTTTGAGTACTGGTACTTCTTAATTTGACTATTTTGTGTATTGGTGCATTTATTTGTGTACCAGGACTTCTTAATGTTAATATTTTGAGTACTGGTACTTCTTAATTTGACTATTTTGTGTATTGGTGCATTTATTTGTGTACCAGGACTTCTTAATGTTAATATTTTGAGTACTGGTACTTCTTAATTTGACTATTTTGTGTATTGGTGCATTTATTTGTGTACCAGGACTTCTTAATGTTAATATTTTGAGTATTGGTACTTCTTAATTTGACTATTTTGTGTATTGGTGCGTTTATTTGTGTACCAGGACTTCTTAATGTTAATATTTTGAGTACTGGTACTTCTTGACTTGACTATTTTGTGTATTGGTGCATTTATTTGTGTACCAGCACTCCTTAATTTAACTTTTTTAGTATTGGTGCTTTTATTTGTGTACTGGTACTCCTTAATTTTTAATATTTTGAGTACTGGTACTTCTTAATTTGACTATTTTGTGTATTGGTGCATTTATTTGTGTACCAGCACTCCTTAATTTTAATATTTTGACTACTGGTACTTCTTAATTTGACTATTTTGTGTATTGGTGCATTTATTTGTGTACCAGTACTCTGTAATTTGACAATTTTGTGTATTGGTGCATTTATTTGTGTACCAGGACTTCTTAATGTTAATATTTTGAGTACTGGTACTTCTTAATTTGACTATTTTGTGTATTGGTGCATTTATTTGTGTACCAGGATTTCTTAATTTTAATATTTTGAGTACCGGGTAACTTCTCTGCTTCCGCAGCTGAAGAACATTAGAGCAGAGTGGACGACGGGTGAATCTGGAGCAGAATTTCCAATGGACTTGCGCGGACGTCGCCTTAACGACCTCTTCTTTTTTTCCGACCCCCGGCGGCCATCACCACCTCCAGCTGCCCAGCAGGGGTCACCGCAGAGCACTGTGACAGGACAGCAGGAGCCGTTTCAGAGGGACAACAAAGGTCAGTGGACGGTGGGACATGATGAAAGTGTGTGTGTGTGTGTGTGTGTGTGTGTGTGTGTTACCTCTTCCGTCATAAACACCGACCTTGTCCGCACCATGTCGTCCTCATGGAGACCAGAACCTCGTTCCTAATGAGGCAGAACCTCATTTTCTGAGGAACTGGTTGTGTGGTTTAAGGTTATGGATGACACTATTGTTTTGGCTTTCGCTAATGAATGGACGTCGGTGTGAGTCTTTGAAAGGATAGATCTGTGTGTGTGTGTGTGTGTGTGTGCGTGTGTGTGTGTGTGTGTGTGTGTGTGTGTGTGTGTGTGTGTCTCCATTAACAGTGGCCAGGCCTGAAGATCAAGCCAAGGGCGCTCCAGCCAGCAACTCCACTAGCCAGGCTTGTCTCTAGTGGCTAAATATGTGTGTGTGTGTGTGTGTGTGCGTGTGTGTGTGTGTCTGTGTGTGTGTGTGTCTCTCACCTATGACCGCCTCTGCTTGCTCGGAGGCAGCTCTTTGTCTTCGCGCTGACAGGCTGAAGATGATCGAACACTTTGTTCCTCCGCCTTTTTTTTTTTTTTACGCCACAGAGACACAAACCACTGTGAACAAAACACGGACCTCGTTCTGTTTCTCGTACGCAATGTTTTCATTTTTTAAACGCGAGAATAAGCCCAATTCGTAGAAATATGTTCCCTTTTAATGCCCTCAACTGTCACTTTCGTTCGTTTTAGCCGATTATGAACTTCAGAGCAGCGTTTACTAAACTTGTTTCCCATCATAAATGACTTTTTTTAAACTGTAAACTTTAAATTTCTGTAACACTGACTGTATTTACACCAGATTTTACTCCAGTACGTTTGTGTTCTAAAGACTTTTCACTCACCAGTTATCGATCACAGAGAGTAGATTTGGTGAATATCTGTCCACTTCCAGAGTCTCCAACCCCAAAACAAAGTAAAAGCAGATTAAACTAAACTGCGGGTTTAGTGTTTTCTTCTATTAAATTAAGCTCAGGAGAAGAGAATAAGAGTTTCTCCCCTGTTTTAAAGTGTCTTATTGGTTTTTAGAAATGATTTTTGTTGATTTAAAAACAAGCTAAAATGTATTTTTTATTGTATTTAGAGAAACAAAGCAGAAGTAAAACCATAAAAAAAATGTTATTGTTAGTCCAGGAAAAACAGCTGAAATTATGTATAGTGTTTAAAACAAAACAGCTGAAATATATGAAATAAAATTCAAATTCAATGAAAATACAGTAGAAATATGTATTTATTTATTTATTAGGAAAACAAATGATGTAATGAAATTCTAAAAAGAGTAAATGAATATTTCTTTCGGGAATATTGTTTTTGTTAATTATAAAAATGGGACAAAGATGCATTATTATATATATTATATATCAGGAAATATCCAATTAAATCAGAAAAGCTGCAGAAATGTTCATATTTCAGAAAAACAACCGTATTTATAATTAATTAATAGATTTGAGTGTTTTTCTCAGCTCCTTAAATGTGAATATTTTCTGGTTTCTTTTCTCCATCGAAACAACAACATCCTTAAATCATCAGTTCAAGCTTTGACAAACGTTTTCTGGACCAAACACATTCTATATATATTTATATTCTATATTCTATCTACAGTTGCCGCTCTGGTTGATGGAGTAGATAAACGTGGACGTGCTCGTCAGTGCAGTCACAGAGTGCGACTCCTTAATCGCAGATTTACGCGCGTTTCCGTGAACGCTCGTGTCGTTGTGTTGACGAGTGTTTGTGCTGAAATGTGGAGTTTGTCTCTGGAGAGGACGAGCTGTTGGACAGATGTAACACACACACACACACACACACACACACACACAGAACATATGTACAGTGTGTGTGAACCTGCTGCTGTGTCAGAATTACACATATGTGCACAAACACGCTCAACAAAGCAATAAAAAAGCAGGTTCACGGTTTGTTTTTCTCTGCTGAAAATGAAAAACAAAATCAGAATCATAGAGTGTGAGCAGATGGGATTATACACACACACACACACACACACACACACACACACTCAAAGTGAGGAAACTCTCTAAACCAAAATTGTTATTTACTAAAGTCCCTAACACTCGTCCAGTGGTCCTACCTGGTTAATTTTTTAAATTTCATTAAAAAAAATTATTTAGATTTAATTGGTTGTAATACAGCAATGGTTTTTAAGAATTTGATTTCATTCATTTGTTTTTAATAGATAAACCTGCACGTTCCCTGGTCCTCCTGCCTTTGGAGAACTTATTATAATATAGTAAAATTAGAATAAATCATATTTAACCTAACCCTGAAATTCCAATTAAGCCAAAAACTCCCAAAAACTTAACTTAAATATCCTAGTTTTCTATATATGTTTTTTTACAGTTTTGGTCCTCACAAACACAAACAAACAAACTTGTTTTTATATTTTAGTGGAGACACATCATTGATATAATGCATTCCCTAGCGCCTTACCCTTACCTTAACCATCACAATTAAGTGCCTAACCCTTAACCTAACCCTAAAACCAGGTCCTAACCCTAAAGAAGCTCTTTAAATGTCCCCACAAAGATAGGTTTGTATGGTTTTTTTGGGACCTCACAAAGAAAAAAATACAAGAAACGCACACACACACACACACAGGTTTTGTGTAATTGTCCTTTTAAGGACACGGCGGCGTCGACTTCCTGTCATTTGAACACGGTCCCTAACCCTTAACCGTAACCCAACCCACATTTCAAATCTGAGTCCTGAACATAACCACTTCCCGAGAAATGAGGTTCTGCCTCATTAGGACCAGGTTTTAGTCTCCAAAACGACCAAAACTACTGATCCTAACAAAGGTCTGTGTTTATGACAGAAAAAGCTCCTTAAGAGATAAAAAATTACAAGCTTACACCCATAAAAGTGTGTAATAAAGGCCAAAAAAATGCATTTTAAGTGTAATTAATCATAGTATTTGTATTGCAATTGTAAAACTCTATATATTTTTTATGATTAATTGTGAGGATGTGACATTTTTGTGACTGATGCTGACTGTAAATAATAATAATAATAATAATAACATTTGACTTCCCTCAGCTGAGATGGCCGACACAGAGAGATGATGGTGATGATGATGATGATGACGACGGTCTTCACCTCCTGCAAACGCTCTCATCAGCGCTGCTGCATCGATCTCTGCCGCGGTCGATGAGTCTCATTGACGACCGAGGCCGAGCTTCGTTCGTGCAGGATTTCACCTCGCGTCGCCACATCATCACGTCTGATTCTCCTCCAACACGTGAGTTTTCTCTCTCTCTTTATGTATAATATATAATATATAATATATAATATAAACTGAACATGAACTGATAGGAGTCTGTAAAAAGTATAATGTATAAACAAGAAGTATATGATATAAAAAAAAACGTCCACTGCCACTGATTTATTTACTGAACATATTATTATTATATTTTTATTATTTCCTGGTCCATAAAGCAACTTGTGTCGTAGCTAATGATCATTTTCTTCTTCTTTTTGAGCAGAATCTGGCAATCGCATGACGTCATCCGGAGAATCTCAGCGCCGATCGTCATCGCATCATCAAACTTGTGAGTGTTTGAGCGATTGATGCACACACACACTACACACAGTCACATGTGCAGACAAAAATGTCACATCCTCACAATTATCAATAAAAAAATGAGTGCTGGGCACGTTAACGGCGGGTAACGGCGGCAACGCTAACGCACATTAGCGCATGATGCGTTTCCATTGACGACTGACCGGAAGAAGATGCCTGTGACGTCATGTTTACGTGCTGCGACACCGGAGTACCAGGCACAGTTTACCAGTTAGCTCCGTTAGCTGCGTTAGCTCCTGACACGTTTACCAGTTAGCTCCGTTAGCTCCACGCACAGTTTACCAGTTAGCTTCGTTAGCTGCGTTAGCTCCAAGCACAGTTTACCACATAGCTCCGTTAGCTGCGTTAGCTCCAGGCACAGTTTACCAGTTAGCTCCGTTAGCTGCGTTAGCTCCAGGCACAGTTTACCAGTTAGCTCCGTAAGCTGTGTTAGCTCCAGGCACAGTTTACCAGTTAGCTCCGTTAGCTGTGTTAGCTCCAGGCACAGTTTACCAGTTAGCTCCGTTAGCTCCTTTAGCGCCGTTAGCGCGCGTACAGTTGAAGTGGAGCGGCCTGTTTATGAAACGCAAAAAAATAACCGGTGTTCCTGTGTACTGCGTATGTGTGAGCGTCTGTTTTTAAAGTTTAGCGTTACTTTAGAGACTCATTTTAACAATCAGAAGTCATGTAAACATGACGTCACACGCCTCAGTCGTCATGGAAACGTGTCATGTATTAAAGCGTGTTCTCGTTGAAGCCGTTAGCGCGTTAACGTGCCCTGCACTAAAAAAAATATATAGAATTTTACAATGGAAATACTTGTATTTACTTTCATATTCACTTATTTCAATAACCACACACTCGTGTAGTTATAGACGTTTCTACAAAATAACTTGTAGAAATTACAACTGAAACGCAATTTCTGCGCCTCATTACACACTTGTTGTGTGTGTTCTCGTATTTGCTCTGTGTTCTAAGGGCGAATAAATCATGCGCTGCACGGTTTTACAGCGTATGAATATAAAAAATAGATCATAGCACGTGGTTTTACTTCAAACTTTTTGCTCCGAAAGACGAAAAAATATTTCTGCTCTCGGTTTAAGATTGGACACCGAACGTGTTGTTTCTTCCCCGCAATCGATCATTAATGGTTTCATTGTTACTTTTGATGTTGTTTTTGTTGTTGTTGTTTTTTAAAAAATAACTGTGACATCATCGAACACAGCACTGCGCCACCTGCAGGTCATCATTTTTTTTTACTCTGACCTCCTTTTTACTGTAGTTACACCTCCTCCTCCTCCTCCTCCTCTTCTTCCTCTTCTTCCTCCTGCTCATCTGTCGACTTACTGTCACCGTCCTCGCTCACCTTCTGGCGCTGACACACACACACACACACACACACACACACACACACACACACACACACACACACACACACACACACACACACACACACACCCTCCATAAATGTATTAATATGAATTACATAAAGTTAAAGTTCTCCCAGCAGCCAAGGAGGCCGCTCTAAAATAAGCTGCGGTGGTGACAGAGCCAATGCGTTATGTGTGTCGCAGGCCCGGGGGGGGGGGGGGGGATGATGGGGCGAGGGGGGGCCCCTGGGGGCCGACTGGCCTGGAAATGACACGGAGTGAGGGAAGAGCCCCCGTAACACAGTATCAGTCATCTCATCTGCAGGGGTGGTGGTGGTGGTGGTGGGGGAGGACAAAGACGCATCGTCTCACCGCCGGGCACACACACACACACACACACACGTACACACACCTGGATATTATTATAATAATAATATTTCATGTGATTTTTAAATATGGCTTTCCAGAAGGATTAGGCCGGTGATGATGTGGGCCAATTATGGTTCCAGGACATCGGGGACGTTTAATCTCTCCTCAGAGTTCCTCAGCACAGGAGCGAGCGCTTATTCAAACATTCATTACAACAGGACAGGATGAAAGTACAACAAAGTGCACGTTACTGTACATTTCCTCTGGTTTTTCAAAGGCAGTCGCTAAGTTTGCCAAGTCGGGGTGGGTCAAAATAACGATGCGGTGATAACGTCCAGAGCCGCAACAAAGGATTATTTTCGTATTCGGTGAATCTGGCGATTATTTTCCCCGTTTATCGATGAATCGTTTGGTCCATAAATTGTCAAAAAAAACGTTGATCGGTGTTTGTCAAACCTGGGAATGACGATGTCCTCGAATGCCGATCGTTTTTGTCCACAAACCAAAACTAGAAAAGCACTCGGAGATCGCAGACCTCCGCCAAGGCAGCTCAGTGCCTACAAAATAGTGATAACGTCTACGGATCACGGCCCAAATCATCCGTCCGTGACTTTTCAAGTTATGTTGCTAACAGAGAGACGGCGACGTTAGCTGCGTTAGCTCAAGGCACCGTTTACCATTTAGCGCCGTTAGCTCCAGGCAATGTTTACCAGTTAGCTTCGTTAGCTCCAGGCACAGTTTACCAGTTAGCTCCGTTAGCTGCGTCATCTCCTTCAGCACTGTTAGCTTTAACCGATCAGCTCCAGATACATCGCCGTCCTTCCTCGTACAACGCGGTAACCGATATGTCAGTCGGCAAATATCGATATTCTAATTAGATAGATAGGCCCCTCCTACTCCCGTGCATCTCGTCATATCCGATGACTGTGAGAAATTTCACGTAGTTCCGTTTACGTTAAAGCTTTCACTTTCAAAAAGTGGAATTTTAAAGCGGTTTTCCCGCCATTTTAACGTCAACTTTGTCAGAGCTCTGAGGCCACGCCCTTTGACCGAGAGAAAATCCTTTTAATCGTTAACATTTCTAGAACTCAGTTTGAAGCGGCTAGCTGTTATTTTAGCGTAAGAATCGCGATTTTTGACTCATAGGTAAATCGTTTTGATTCAGAATTACCAATTTCAAGTCAAGACCAAGAGCAACAAACCCAGCTCGGTGTTTTTTGGACTAAAGCTAAAGTGATGCTGTTATATCGCCGTAAAAAACAACTCTTTTCCAACTGGAAACTGAAGTTTGTAAACTTCTCACATTCACGCACCAAAGTCCAGAGACATTATCGATTTTTTCTTTTGCTTTTTTTGCATTTCCAGATTGAATCAAAACTAGTTTTTGATGACAACAAAACAACAAAAAATACACATTTTTCTCAAATCGGATGAAACCGAATTTGAAATATTATTTTAAATTACATTTCTACAAATGTGTCTCAGTCTGAATACTCTTACTTTTGCTATTAACATCACATAAACCGCCTACGCACACTTTTCTACTCTCGGCCTGTTTTTCTCGTGCGACTCGGACGTTTTGCTCCTTGACCTGACGTTACTGTATTTGCAGAGTGAGATGATTCACCTCCACGTTTCCTCCGTCTGTTTCTGTTAAACCTACGTCATAATCAAAGCAAAGTCATGCTTCACGTGCTTCAGCTGTGTCCGGACACACAAATGCAACCACGCTGAACAGTGTGGACAGTCTCCGCACTGAATAATCCCAACTCCCTGCAGTCTGTCCTTATGGGCTTCTGTGTGTTCGAGTTAAAGGTCTCTCCACCGTGATTCAGCTGCTGCTGCTGATGCTGATGCTGCTGCTGATGCTGATGCTGCTGCTGCTGCTGCTGCTGCTGCTGATGCTCCTGCTGTTCGCCGTATGACACAGGAGCGCAACAAAAAATCAATAGCTAACACAGACCACGATAATCACCACATCTGCCCAAGACCAGTCTGAAAATAGCTCTCTTTGTGTGTGTGTGTGTGTGTGTGTGTCTTCTTGTACTTGCGGCATACTGAGGACCAGTGAGGGTTTTTAACCAACGAAGTGAGGTCATTTTTACGAAGTGAGGACATTTTGGCCAGTCCTCACTTTGTTTTCATTGAAATCACTTCCTTAGGTTGCTATAACATGCTATACTCAATTTATAAAAAAAAAAAAGTTTTTTTGTTTAATTTTGGACCAAAATTTTTTGGTCCAAGATTTGTTCAAATTTTGCACGACATAGTATAGTATGACGTTTTTGTCAAATTTAGGACCAAAAATTTTTTTTGGTCCTAAAAAAATTTTTTTTTTCAAATTTTGAACGACATAGTATGATGGTTTTGTCAAATTTTGGACCAAAAAAAAAAAAATCAAAAAAAGAATTCCAGCCCTTTCTGCTCTGGGGCTCCACCTGCAGACATTTTATGGTACTGCAACCAGTAGTTCTTTATAGATGTCATTCATGAAGTAGATATTTGTAATTGTGTTAATTTATAAAGTGGAAATGCTGGTCCTCAGTATGCAGCAAGTACAAGAATGTGTGTGTGTGTGTGTGTGTGTGTGTGTGTGTGTGTGTGTGTGTGTGTGTGTGTGTGTGTGTGTGTGTGTGTGTGTGTGTGTGTGTGTGTGTGTGTGTGTGTGTGTGTGTGTGTGTGTGTGTGTGTGTGTGTTTACTTGTATATCTTTGTGAGGACATTTGTCTTGGGCTCCATAACTTTAAAGGGCTTTTTAAGGGTTAAGACCTGGTTTTGAGATTGAGATTGTTATGGTTAGGATAAGGGCCAACACAATGATGATGTCGATAAGGGTCCTCACTAAGACATAAAAACTGGTGGTGTGTGTGTGTGTTGTATTTACACCTTTATGAGGTCAATTTGTCCTGGACCCATAACTTTTTAAAGAGCTTTTTTAGGGTTAAGACCTGGTTTTAGGGTTAGGGTTAGACACTTAGATGTGATGGTTATTGGTTAATGTTAGGATAGGGGGTGAGGGCCCTCACTACGATATAGAAATAGTTTTTTTGTGTACTTGTATTTACACCTTTATGAGGACATTTTGTCTTGGTCCCCAAAACTTTAAAGGGCTTTTTTAGGGTTAAGATCTGGTTTTAGGGTTCGGTTTAGACACTTTGTTGTGATGGTTAATGTTAGTATAATGGGCTAGGGAATGCATTATGTCTATAAGGGTCCTCACTTAAATATAAAAACAGGTTTGTGTGTGTCTACTTGTATTTACACCATTGTGAGGACATTTTGTCTTGGTCCCATAACTTTAAAGGGCTTTTTAAGGGTTAAGACCTGGTTTTAGGGTTAGGGTTAGACACTTTTATGTGATGGTTAGGGGTTTGGATAAGGGATTAGGGAATGTATTACGTCTATAAGGGTCCTCACTAAGATATAAAAACAGTTTTTTGTGTGTAGATGTCTATATACATCTTTGTGAGTACATTTTGGCTCCATAACTTTCGTGGGCTTTTTAAGGGTTAAGACCTGGATTTAGGGTTCAGGTTAGATACTTAGATGTGATGGATAGGGCTTGGATAAGGGGCTAGGGAATGTATGATGTCTATAAGGGTCCTCACTAAGATATAAAAACAGGTTTCTGTGTGTGTACTTATATACACACATGTATATCTTTGTAAGGACATTTTATCTTGGGCTCCATAACTTTAAAGGGCTTTTTAAGGGTTAAGACCTGGATTTAGGCTTAGATGTGATGTTTAATGTTAGGATAAGGGTCCTCACTAAGATATAAAAATAGGTTTGTGTGTGAGAACTTGAATTTACACCTTTGTGAGGACATTTTGTCTTTGTCCCATAACTTTGAAGGACTTTTTAAGGGCTAAGACCTGGTTTTAGGGTTAGGGTTCAACACTTCTTTGTGATGGCTAGGGTTAGAGTAAGGGGTTAGGGAATGTATTACGTCTATAAGGGTCCTCACTAAGACATAAAAACAGGTTTGTGTGTGTGTGTGTGGTGTAGCTTTACCCGCCGCAAGGTCAATATCCGCGCCCGCCCGACGACAGCTGACTGACGCGAAACTGCGCCGACAGCTTTTTGATGGGATGATTTTTTTTTTGCAAAAACCGCCATCAAAGCTCGGGAGGTTTGGACCAAGAACAGGCGGGAAACACAATCCAGTGTTAAATGAGACCAAAAATGAGAAGAAGAAGATTTAAAAAAAAAAAATAAAAAAAATCCCCTCCGGAGGGACACACAATACTGCGAGCCACCGAAAAAGGAAGAAGAAACGCGGAAAAACAAGGAGCTATGAAAAGCTTTTTTTTTTTTTCCCGTGACACGACATCATAAGGAGGAGGAGGAGGAGGAGGAGCGACTTAGAAATAACTCCTGCGCGGGCGGCCTGTGGAACTCCATTACTCCTCACACAGCTGTGAAATTACCCCAGTGTGTTTCCTTACGAGGTTGCCGGTGACGTGATGGGGGAAAAAAACGGCAAAATGTCAACACACTCTCTTTGGTTTTCCCTGCACATGTTTAAGAGAAACTGTGATTAAAAAACGGCGAATTAGCCAAAACATTCATGTAGCATCCCCCTCCTTCCTCCCTCCTCCTCCTCCTTGATGCTTCATCTTAATTACCGCCGTGCAAAGCCGTGCAAATCCGATTGGTCCGTGTTTTTTTTAATGCCAGGAAATTCATAACCACACCGAGATATTAATTACTCCGGCAGGATCCGCGCTATATTCGATATGCGCGAGGCAGCGCGGCCATTACCAGCCTCGCGTTTCCGCCGCGCGTCAGCGGTAATCAAATCTAAACGTTGACAACGACACGTTCGCCGATCGATTGCGGAGAAGAGATGGAAAGTGGATCCTTTGATGGTCCTCACCCCCCCCCCCCCCCCCCAAGTGTGCGCCAACACACACACACACTCGCGGCGTTCGGTTAGCGCGGTTAGCTGTGGATTCGTGCAACAACGAGAGAGTGTGAGAGAGAGTGAGTGAGAGTGAAATCAGGAAACTTTGATGAGAGAATATGAAGGAATGGGATGGACAGAGAGAGGGTGGGAAACTTCATCAGTGGAGCAACACTGACCTCTGCTGGCCACCGCCGCCGCCGCCGCCGCCACCACCGCCTTTCAAAATTGCTCACTTAAATCATCCGCGCTGTGAACGAGAGGGAACATAGATCAAGGATGTTGACGAGCAAAAATAATAAGAAACGAGGGATGAGAGAGTGTGAAAGAACACACACACACACACATATATATATATATAGTATATGTACTATATATAAAGGACTGTACCAATTACCGGCTCAGGGTGTCCACAGTAGTTTAACTGAAACCACTGTTGCAGGACAGAAACACTCCAGGAAACAAGGAACATTTAGTCGACTTTTACTCAACATGGACCTGAGATAAGATAAGATAAGGGAGGATAAGAAAAAATATGGTACGGTAAACTACTTAAAGGTAAGATAGGATATGAGATAAGATAATTTAAGATAAGATATGACAGGACAGGATATGAGATAAGATAGGTAAGGTACGAAATAAGGTAAGATAATATATAAGATAAGGTAAGATATGATAGGATCCGGTGAGATAAGCTAAATTAAGATTAGATAATATCTAATCTTAATTTAGCTTATCTCACCGGATTCATTATGGTAAGTAAAAAATAAAATAATTTAAGATAAGGTTAGAAAATGTATGGTATGGTAAGGTATGAGATAGAGTAAGATACTGTACGATAAGATAAAAGTTAGTTTAAGGTAAGATATTATATATATTTATATATATTATTATACAGGATGTAAAGTAAGATACAACAGTTTAATCTAGAAAAGGAACTCATTTGAATTGTTTTAAGTTTCTTGACAGGATTTCTGTGTTAAACGTTACAATTACAGCGTTATTTTAAGTGTTCTAGCCAATAGTGAATCTTTCTAAGGAGAGAAAACCATTTAAAGACAAACTTTTTCAGTGTTGAGGCTTAGTTTTAAGGTCTGGAGTATAAGTAGGATTAGTTTAGGATTAGTTAAGGGTTTAGGATATTACGTCTAAGAGTGTCTTCACTACATATGCTGTTCAAGAATGGATGTGTGTGAGTTGAGGTATCTGTTACCTCTTTTCCGTCATAAACACTGACCTTGTCAGGACCAGTAGTCCTCATGGAGACCAAAACCTGGTCCTAATGAGGCTGAACCTGATCTTCTGAGGAACTGGTTAAGTTTAGGTGAAAGATTTGAATTGTAGTGTGTGTGTGTGTGTGTGTGTGTGTGTGTGTGTGTGTGTGTGTGTGTGTGTGTGTGTGTGTTTAACGGAGTGAAGACATTTTGGCCTGCCCTCACTTTGTATTCATTGAAATCACTTCCTTAGGTTGCTGTAACATGCTTTAATCAATTTATCAAAAAGAAATTAAAATTTTGGACGACATAGTATAGTACGATGTTTTTGTCAAATTTTGGACCAAAAATTTTGGGTCAAATTTTGTTTTCAAATTTTGGACGACAGTATAGTATGACGTTTTTGTCAAATTTTGGACCAAAAATTTGGGGTCAAATTGTGTTTTCAAATTTTGGACAACATAGTATAGTATGACATTTTTTGTCAAAGATTTTTTCAAATTTTGAACGACATAGTATAGTATGACATTTTTGTCAAATTTTGGGTAAAAAAAATTTTGTCAAAAATTTTACAAATTTTGGACGACATAGTTTAGTATGACATTTTTGTCAAATTTTGGACCAAAATTTTTTGTCAAAGATTTTTTCAAATGTTGCACGACATAGTATAGTACGATGTTTTTGTCAAATTTTGGACCAAAAATTTTGGGTCAAATTGTTTTTTCAAATTTTGGACGACATAGTATAGTATGACATTTTTGTCAAATTTTGGACAAAAATTTTTTGGTCAAAATTTTGATTTAATTTTGGTCGACATAGTATAGTATGACGTTTTTGTCAAATTTTGGACCTAAAAAAAAAAAAAGTTTTCCAGCCCTTTTTGCTCTGGGGCTCTACCTGCAGACATTTTATGGTACTGTAACCAGTAGTTCTTTGTAGATGTCATTCATGAAGTAGATATTTGTAATTGTGTTGATTTATAAAGTGGAAATGCTGGTCCTCACTTTGTCAGCAACCCAGTCCTCAGTATGCAGCAACTACAAGAATGTGTGTGTGTGTGTGTGTGTGTGTTCCCGTCTCATTGTCGTCCTCAGTTAATGACGTCCTGGCAGACACAGACGTATCCCTGTATCCCTGTATCCGTCCTCAGGCCTGGCACGTGTTGACGGCGCTGCCTCTCTCTCTCTCCACTGCCACTAAACTGCTAAACTGAAACATCCATCTGGCCTGAAGGTGCACGAGCAGCCACCGCCGAACAGATGCCACTCATTTGTTGTCGGCACAAAGTGACCCGGCGATGGGCTGGCTAAGCACCTGAGAGCAGAGCGGGAGGAGAGAGGGAATGAAAAAGAGAAACTCAGCAAGTGAATGCTCTGCTGGGTGAAAACGCAGCGTGGAGTCTTTGTCCTTCTCCTGCTCTTCACACGTTCTGATGATGATCGTTACGTCCACGCTGATATTTGCTGACCGTTACTCTCACAGCGATCCATCATCACCTTTCTTTTCTTTTCTTTACTTTACTTTCGCTCACTATCCATCAACGCTGCTGTTTTAGTCGGCTTAAATGTCACTCATGACCTGTTTTTATTCTTATTTTCTTCATTAAGGAAGTGCCAGAGGGAAGCTATTATTCCTCTTCACATCCTTATTTATTTATTTATTTATTTATTTTTACCATCTTTGCTCGTATTTTTAGGTGTTTTAAAATACAATAAAAACGTCAACATGGACCTGAGAGCAAACCTCCAAAGGTATAATTTTAATGCATTTTTGAATTTGAGGAAATGATCCATTTGCCCTGATGCACTTTGATTGACTTGAGCTGACTTTAGTCTCAAAAACAAAAATTATCTCGAAATGTCTTGAAATTTACCATCATAATAGTCGGC
The DNA here is from genome assembly GCF_963457635.1 of Microchirus variegatus. NCBI lineage: Eukaryota > Metazoa > Chordata > Actinopteri > Pleuronectiformes > Soleidae > Microchirus > Microchirus variegatus. Next base: position 17,956,608 of record NC_139822.1, read on the forward strand.
ATCGCCCTGAACAAGGATCCGTTGAAAATATTTGTAAACCTCTTAAGGAAACATTTTTATGAATTTTTGAAATTCAGGAAATGATCCATTTGCCCTGATGCACTTTGACAGTGAGCTGACTTTCTTCTCAAAAACAAAAAGTATCTCGGAATGACTTGAAATTTACCATCATAATAATCGGCATCGCCCTGAACAAGGATCTGTTGAAAATAGTTGTAATCCTCTTAAGGAAATTTTTTTATGAATTTTTGAAATTCAAGAAATTATCCATTTGCCCTGATGCACTTTGACAGTGAGCTGAGTTTCTTCTAAAAAAAAAAAGTATCTCAGAATGACTTGAAATTTACCATCATAATAGTCGGCATCGCCCTGAACAAGGATCTGTTGAAAATATTTGCAAACCTCTTAAAAAATATTTTTTATTAATTTTTAAAGGTTAGTCAGTTAGTTCGGTTTGTATTTTTTCCGTGTGTGTGTGTGTGTGTGGCGTCTCGCTGATGCTCTCTATGACATATTGAGGTAATAAAAAGCTCCTCCTCAGGGAAAGCGGTGGCCCACTAATTAAACACCTCCTCTGCGACGACCTTATTGCAGACGTCGCCCGTTGCCATAGAATCTGCATCCAGTGGATCCTGCGTCAAACTGCGTCTGAATCACAGGAACATAGTGACGGTGACGGTGCGGACGGAGGAGAAGTTGCAAGGTCAAAAAAATGATGTCATAAATAAAATGACATTTAACACACTTTAATATTCCCTCTTGCAGCGACTGCAGGCTTTCGACATACTAACTTCAATCTGATCCAGAAGAGTCTGTTTCAGCAGGAATTATGTTTACTTATGGAAAAAAAAAAAAAAAAAGTAGATTATGTTGTCAAAGAACAAAAAACACCGTTTTTTAGTGTTTCAGTTTTCTACTTAACCAAGTCACCCACATGACATTTTCATTTTCATGAAAACAGCGTTTCACAAACTGTGTCCACACTTACGCACTAAATAAATAAAATAATAATAATTCAATAAATAAAGAATAATACACATAATAATTCAATAATAATACTAATAATAATAAAAAGCTTACTCTTTTTTAAATAAAAAAGATAATAAAAATAATTAATTACAAATTAAAATACATATATAATAATAATTCAATAAATAAATAATAATAATAATTAAATAATTATAAAATAAAAAGCTTACTCTTTTTAAAAATAAAAAGATAAAAATAATAAATTACAAATTAAAATAAATAAATAATAATAATAATAATTCAATAATAAACATAATAATTCAATAATAATAATGATTAAAACCTTACTCTTTCTTTTACAATAAAAAATAAAAAAGATAATTAAAATAGATAATAATAATACAAATATTTAACTAAAAAGTTTACTCCTTTATTTTATTTTGAAAGGATTAAACTCTTAAACAAACACACTTATGGGTCGTAAATTCAATTTCAGCCAACAAACGCGTCTAAAAGAACATGTTTTTTGTCCTCGTCTCTTTAAACAAACACACTTTCCTGTTTTCCGTGATGGAGCAAAAGTAGATTTTCCGTAGAGCGTTTAAAGGTCATTTCCACGATGCTCTTTCTTACTGTATCTCCTTAACTATCTTCCACTCTCTGTCACAGAGAAAGTAAACACTGTTCTCTCTCTCTCTCTCTCTCCGTCTGTGTTGAATGTGTTTAAGGTTTCCCTCAGCAGATGTGAGGACGGGTCGCTGAGGTGTGTTGGACTCTGTCTTGCCCGGTGCCCGCACGTCTGATTTTTAATGGGCAGCATATGGACGAGCGTGACTGATGAATGCGACTGGACCGCTGACAGGTGCTGAGTCGTCTGTCGCGCCGACCCCCTCGACGCCCCACGACGGACCGAATCAGAGGACACCTTCATTCAACAGGCCTGACCCCCAACACACACACACACACACACACACATACACACACACACACACACACACACACACACACACACACACACGCTCAGCCAAGTCTCCTTGACTCAGTTTTGTCTTCTGAAACAATAACCTGCTCACTCCTTTGCTTTCCCTTAAAGTCGCACCGTTTCCTGAACATGAACAGTAAATTATAGCGTAAATAAACCATTAAACCAACTTTTTCCAGATGTAAACCAGTAAATATACTATTAGTTTAGTGTAAAATATTAAAGTTACACATAAAAATTAGTCTATCTACTGCCTCTTTGGTCAACCGCTACGTGCTTTCGTCGCTTTCTTTTCAAGCTAACGCTAAGCTCTTCGTCCCAGGCTCCTCCCCCTTTTTTGCTAAATGCTTAAAGCAAGGCGTGGCCTCTTTACGTGGACGCATGTAATTGCTATAAAAGCCTAATAGGAATTGAAAGATGTCGTGTAAACATGTCAACCTGAAAACTCGCTCCAGCTCTCAGCCCACTTCTTGGCATTTTCCTCAGCCAATCGGGCATCGGTGCGGAGTTAGCTTCAAATCCTTTGTGAAGTTCTGCGGAACGTCTTGTCCCATTTATTTAAAAAAAAAAAAAAAAAAACATCTAAACATTTCCAGGTCGAGTGTGTTTCAATTAGTGACATCTAGTGGTGACAGAGCAGACTGCATCATATGAAGGTGATTGGTGATTCGTTGAAGATGGTGTAAACCAGTATATATACTGTTAGCTTTGTATAAAATATTAAAATTATACATACAAATCAGTCTATCTACTGCCTCTTTGGCCAACCGGTACGTGCTTTCGTCGCTTTCTTTCCAAGCTAACGCTAAGCTCTTTGTCCCAGGCTCCTCCCCCTTTTTTGCTAAATGCTTAAAGCAAGGCGTGGCCTCTTTACGTGGACACATGTATGTAATTGATATAAAAGACTGATAGGAATAAAAAAAGATGTCGTGTAAACACGTCAATCTGAAAACTCGCTCCAGCTCTCAGCCCACTTCTTGGCATTTTCCTCAGCCAATCAGGCATTGGTGCGGAGTTAGCTTCAAATCTTTTGTAAAGTTCTGCTGAACATCTTGTGTATGGCCTCAAATTTGGTCGAACAAATTAATGTCCAGGTCGAGTGTGTTTCAATTAGTGACATCTAGTGGTGACAGAGCAGACTGCAGCAAATGAAGGCGATTGGTGATTTCTTTGAAGACGGTGTGTGTGTGTGTGTGTTTTCTTGAAATTTTGGCATTTGTTGCCTCTTTTGGACCATTTTTTTTGTGTCATAAACACTGACCTTGTCAGGACCAGTGGTCCAAAACCTGCAGAACCTAATTTCTGAGGCACAAAGGGCTAAGATTTGAATCGTGGTTATGGTTAGCGTTTTGGTGTCGAGGCTTCATTTTAGGCTGTCCAAATCGATGCAGCGGTCTGAAAAGGATAGCGGTGTGAACCTGTGTGTGTGTGTGTGTGTGTGTGTGTGTGTGTGTGACTGTCAAAAGAAATGCAGAGGGCACTCTCTTCAAACGCGTGGTATTCAAAGAGCAGCGAGTTTCAAACGGAGACAGCACTGAGGGCAGTCGGGTTTGAACTGTGTTTGTTAAAAAAAAGCAGCCCGGGCCCTTTTAATAAAAACAGAAAAAAGAAGGGAATCGCAGTGAAGTGAAGTGAAGAGAAGAGCACTCGCCCAGTTTTCTGGGGAGGAAGCGGCGAAGACAGAAAGACAGACAGAGACAGACAGACAGGTGGTTCGCTAACCAATCGCCGATCGCTGAGAGAGGAGGGAGTTGTTGACTGGAAGGTGGAGAAGACAGAAAGTGCAGGACACGTCGAGGAAGAACATTAGCCCGAGGCGTCGCTACGTGCTGCGCCACTTTCTCCCCCCCCCCCCCCCCCCACACACACACACACACACTCTTTTTCTTCAGCAGAGTCAGAGCGAACGAAAGAAAATACAAAAGAGACGAAAGAGAGCAAAAAAAAAAACCCCACTTTCCGCCTGCACCTGCGGGAGCGCCGGAGTCGGCCGTGGCCCACATAGCCGCGACTGCGCGACCCGAGCGCGGCAGGAGCGACGGCCGCTGAATTAGCGCGTCGGTGGCCCCCGCCGCCCCGTCACGCCAGCGCCTTCACACACATAATAAACACACTCCATCACCCGACCACACCACCCAAAGAGAGCATATTAATTATAGATGTACGTTAAATTACTTTCATTACCACCACCCGCCCCCCCCCCCCCGCTCGGCGAACGCGGCGCAGACAGCGATGATGGATGGAAACGGGCGTTAGCTCCAACTCCCCAAGTAGTAAATGGCCGCTTTCACACCTGGCAAAAAAAAAAACCCTGTTCCCGCCCCTTTTGTTCTTTTTTTTGTGTCTCCACTGGACTTCACTCGTTTTATTTTATTCGTTTGCTGCGTTCTTCAATTGAAAGCAGGCACTGTCAAGCAAAACTATCAGACCTGACTGAGGGAGCGTTTGTGTGTACAGCAGCAGAGCCGAGACAATAAGTGTTGATCCCGTAAAGCTACCGAAAGCAGTAGAATTATCTTCTCATCCGAGACTTTTAGTGGACGCTTCTTTGTGTCACAAATCCAAGACTCAAACATCTGTGGCAATGTGCCAAGACAGGTTGGGGTGAAAGGAAAAATGGAAAAAGGTCATTTCTGCTCATGTTTCTCAGATAGCTAATCTGGCTGCAGCGACGATGTCAAATGTTAAAGCTGCAGTTTTTATCGCGGTCAATATTATTATTCTGCCTGTAACTTTATTCGTTTGCTGCGTCTTTCAACTGGAAACAAGCTCTGTCAAGCAAAACTATCAGACCTGACTGAGGCAGCGGTCTGTTTTTAAGAGATTTCACTTTTTACTTTTCAGGAAAAATGTTTCTGGGTTTGATTTTACTGGGGCATTTGGACCTGCTTTTTTCTGAGATTTTTTTTTGGGTCTGTTTTGCTGAAAAAAAACTTTCCGTGTCTGTTTTTGCGGGGAAAAAGTATTCTGCGACTGCTTTCACAAGAATTTTCCGGGTGTTTTTAAAAAAAAAAAAAAAAAACTTGCTGCGTCTGTTTTTTGGAGAATTTCTTTGGGTGTTTTTACGAAAAAAAAAGAAAAAGGTTCTGGGTCAATTGTTAAATGATTTTTTCTCGTGCCTGTTTTTACGGAAAAAAAATTGGGTCTGTTTTACGAAAAAAAAAAATTCGAAAAAAAAAATAATGGTGGTTTGTTTTTTATGAAATAAATGTTTCCGCATCTGTTTTTATGATAACAAAATTGGGTATGTTTATAGAAAAAAAAAGAAAAAAGAATTGGGTCTGTTTTTATGAAAAAAAAAATTGGGCCTGTTTTTACGAAAAAAGAATTGGTCTGTTCAGGTTTTTATGTAATAAAAAAGAACATAGTGAACATGAACCATCAGGTTGAGGTGTTTTGTACAAGATGTTTGATGTTTTAATGCAGCCTTACCAAATTACAATAACGCACTTTAACAAGCACTGACAGTTCATTGAGAGCTGTCACTTACAGTTTAAACACGGTGACACTGAAACTGTGACGAGTCACACTAATGCACTCGCCATCACAGCGACTCTTCCTGTTTATTAGTTTTCAATCTATTTCACTTCAAACTGGTCTGACAGCAGAGGACGCACAAAGTCTCTGAAACACAAACACTCTGCAGGCCACTTTATTAGGTACACACAACACATACTGTAATTATGTGAGTGAGGTTTGTAGCAATCTTGTTTATTTGACCTGACATACTATACTTTTGTTTTTTAATAAAATTGTCAAATTTTGGACGACATAGTATAGTATGTCGTTTTTGTCAAATTTTGGACCAAATTTTTTTTCTCCAAAAATGGTCACGTTTTGGAGACGTAGTATAGTATGACGTACTAAATAGTATAGTGTGACGTTTTTGTCAAGTTTTGGACCAAAAAAACGTTTTTCAAAAAACTGGTCAGATTTTGGACGACATAGTATAGTATGTCGTTTTTGTCCAATTTTGGACCAAATTTTTTTTCTCCATAAATGGTCACATTTTGGAGACATAGTATAGTATGACGCACTGCATAGTATAGTGTGACGTTTTTGTCAATTTTGGACCAAAAAAAGTTTTTCAAAAAAATTGTCAGAATCAAAACGACAGTATAGTATGTTGTTTTTGTCCAATTTTGGACCAAATTTTTTTTCTCCAAAAATGGTCACATTTTGGAGACAAGGTATAGTATGACGTACTGCATAGTATAGTGTGACGTTTTTGTCAAGTTTTGGACCAAAAAAACGTTTTTCAAAAAAATTGTCAGAATCAAAAACGACAGTATAGTATGTCGTTTTTGTCCAATTTTGGACCAAATTTTTTTTCTCCAAAAATGGTCACATTTTGGAGACAGGGTATAGTATGACGTACTACATAGTATAGTGTGACGTTTTTGTCAAGTTTTGGACCAAAAAAACGTTTTAAAAAAACTGGTCAGATTTTGGACGACATAGTATAGTATGTCGTTTTTGTCCAATTTTGGACCAAATTTTTTTTCTCCATAAATGGTCACATTTTGGAGACATAGTATAGTATGACGCACTGCATAGTATAGTGTGACGTTTTTGTCAATTTTGGACCAAAAAAAGTTTTTCAAAAAAATTGTCAGAATCAAAACGACAGTATAGTATGTCGTTTTTGTCCAATTTTGGACCAAATTTTTTTTCTCCAAAAATGGTCACATTTTGGAGACAAGGTATAGTATGACGTACTGCATAGTATAGTGTGACGTTTTTGTCAAGTTTTGGACCAAAAAAACGTTTTTCAAAAAAATTGTCAGAATCAAAAACGACATAGTATAGTATGTCGTTTTTGTCCAATCTTGGACCAAATTTTTTTTCTCCAAAAATGGTCACATTTTGGAGATATAGTATAGTATGACGTACTACATAGTATAGTGTGACGTTTTTGTCAAGTTTTGGACCAAAAAAACGTTTTCAAAAAAATTGTCAGAATCAAAAACGACATAGTATAGTATGTCGTTTTTGTCCAATTTTGGACCAAATTTTTTTTCTCCAAAAATGGTCACATTTTGGAGATATAGTATAGTATGACGTACTACATAGTATAGTGTGACGTTTTTGTCAAGTTTTGGACCAAAAAAACGTTTTTCAAAAAAATTGTCAGAATCAAAAACGAAATAGTATAGTATGTCGTTTTTGTCCAATTTTGGACCAAATTTTTTTTCTCCAAAAATGGTCACATTTTGGAGATATAGTATAGTATGACGTACTACATAGTATAGTGTGACGTTTTTGTCAAGTTTTGGACCAAAAAAACGTTTTTCAAAAAAATTGTCAGAATCAAAAACGACATAGTATAGTATGTCGTTTTTGTCCAATTTTGGACCAAATTTTTTTTCTCCAAAAATGGTCACATTTTGGAGATATAGTATAGTATGACGTACTACATAGTATAGTGTGACGTTTTTGTCAAGTTTTGGACCAAAAAAACGTTTTTCAAAAAAATTGTCAGAATCAAAAACGACATAGTATAAGTATGTCGTTTTTGTCCAATTTTGGACCAAATTTTTTTTCTCCAAAAATGGTCACATTTTGGAGATATAGTATAGTATGACGTACTACATAGTATAGTGTGACGTTTTTGTCAAGTTTTGGACCAAAAAAAACGTTTTTCAAAAAACTGGTCAGATTTTGGACGACATAGTATAGTATGTCGTTTTTGTCCAATTTTGGACCAAATTTTTTTTCTCCATAAATGGTCACATTTTGGAGACATAGTATAGTATGACGTACTACATAGTATAGTGTGACGTTTTTGTCAAGTTTTGGACCAAAAAAACGTTTTTCAAAAAATTGTCAGAATCAAAAACGACATAGTATAGTATGTCGTTTTTGTCCAATTTTGGACCAAATTTTATTTCTCCAAAAATGGTCACATTTTGGAGATATAGTATAGTATGACGTACTACATAGTATAGTGTGACGTTTTTGTCAAGTTTTGGACCAAAAAAACGTTTTTTTTAAAAATTGTCAGAATCAAAAACGACATAGTATAGTATGTCGTTTTTGTCCAATTTTGGACCAAATTTTATTTCTCCAAAAATGGTCACATTTTGGAGATATAGTATAGTATGACGTACTACATAGTATAGTGTGACGTTTTTGTCAAGTTTTGGACCAAAAAAACGTTTTTTTTAAAAATTGTCAGAATCAAAAACGACATAGTATAGTATGTCGTTTTTGTCCAATTTTGGACCAAATTTTTTTTCTCCAAAAATGGTCACATTTTGGAGATATAGTATAGTATGACGTACTACATAGTATAGTGTGACGTTTTTGTCAAGTTTTGGACCAAAAAAACGTTTTTCAAAAAAATTGTCAGAATCAAAAACGACATAGTATAGTATGTCGTTTTTGTCCAATTTTGGACCAAATTTTTTTTCTCCAAAAATGGTCACATTTTGGAGATATAGTATAGTATGACGTACTACATAGTATAGTGTGACGTTTTTGTCAAGTTTTGGACCAAAAAAACGTTTTTCAAAAAAATTGTCAGAATCAAAAACGACATAGTATAGTATGTCGTTTTTGTCCAATTTTGGACCAAATTTTTTTTCTCCAAAAATGGTCACATTTTGGAGATATAGTATAGTATGACGTACTACATAGTATAGTGTGACGTTTTTGTCAAGTTTTGGACCAAAAAAACGTTTTTCAAAAAAATTGTCAGAATCAAAAACGACATAGTATAGTATGTCGTTTTTGTCCAATTTTGGACCAAATTTTTTTTCTCCAAAAATGGTCACATTTTGGAGATATAGTATAGTATGACGTACTACATAGTATAGTGTGACGTTTTTGTCAAGTTTTGGACCAAAAAAACGTTTTTCAAAAAAATTGTCAGAATCAAAAACGACATAGTATAGTATGTCGTTTTTGTCCAATTTTGGACCAAATTTTTTTTCTCCAAAAATGGTCACATTTTGGAGATATAGTATAGTATGACGTACTACATAGTATAGTGTGACGTTTTTGTCAAGTTTTGGACCAAAAAAACGTTTTTCAAAAAAATTGTCAGAATCAAAAACGACATAGTATAGTATGTCGTTTTTGTCCAATTTTGGACCAAATTTTTTTTCTCCAAAAATGGTCACATTTTGGAGATATAGTATAGTATGACGTACTACATAGTATAGTGTGACGTTTTTGTCAAGTTTTGGACCAAAAAAACGTTTTTCAAAAAAATTGTCAGAATCAAAAACGACATAGTATAGTATGTCGTTTTTGTCCAATTTTGGACCAAATTTTTTTTCTCCAAAAATGGTCACATTTTGGAGATATAGTATAGTATGACGTACTACATAGTATAGTGTGACGTTTTTGTCAAGTTTTGGACCAAAAAAACGTTTTTCAAAAAAATTGTCAGAATCAAAAACGACATAGTATAGTATGTCGTTTTTGTCCAATTTTGGACCAAATTTTTTTTCTCCAAAAATGGTCACATTTTGGAGATATAGTATAGTATGACGTACTACATAGTATAGTGTGACGTTTTTGTCAAGTTTTGGACCAAAAAAACGTTTTTCAAAAAAATTGTCAGAATCAAAAACGACATAGTATAGTATGTCGTTTTTGTCCAATTTTGGACCAAATTTTTTTTCTCCAAAAATGGTCACATTTTGGAGATATAGTATAGTATGACGTACTACATAGTATAGTGTGACGTTTTTGTCAAGTTTTGGACCAAAAAAACGTTTTTCAAAAAAATTGTCAGAATCAAAAACGACATAGTATAGTATGTCGTTTTTGTCCAATTTTGGACCAAATTTTTTTTCTCCAAAAATGGTCACATTTTGGAGATATAGTATAGTATGACGTACTACATAGTATAGTGTGACGTTTTTGTCAAGTTTTGGACCAAAAAAACGTTTTTCAAAAAAATTGTCAGAATCAAAAACGACATAGTATAGTATGTCGTTTTTGTCCAATTTTGGACCAAATTTTTTTTCTCCAAAAATGGTCACATTTTGGAGATATAGTATAGTATGACGTACTACATAGTATAGTGTGACGTTTTTGTCAAGTTTTGGACCAAAAAAACGTTTTTCAAAAAAATTGTCAGAATCAAAAACGACATAGTATAGTATGTCGTTTTTGTCCAATTTTGGACCAAATTTTTTTTCTCCAAAAATGGTCACATTTTGGAGATATAGTATAGTATGACGTACTACATAGTATAGTGTGACGTTTTTGTCAAGTTTTGGACCAAAAAAACGTTTTTCAAAAAAATTGTCAGAATCAAAAACGACATAGTATAGTATGTCGTTTTTGTCCAATTTTGGACCAAATTTTTTTTCTCCAAAAATGGTCACATTTTGGAGATATAGTATAGTATGACGTACTACATAGTATAGTGTGACGTTTTTGTCAAGTTTTGGACCAAAAAAACGTTTTTCAAAAAAATTGTCAGAATCAAAAACGACATAGTATAGTATGTCGTTTTTGTCCAATTTTGGACCAAATTTTTTTTCTCCAAAAATGGTCACATTTTGGAGATATAGTATAGTATGACGTACTACATAGTATAGTGTGACGTTTTTGTCAAGTTTTGGACCAAAAAAACGTTTTTCAAAAAAATTGTCAGAATCAAAAACGACATAGTATAGTATGTCGTTTTTGTCCAATTTTGGACCAAATTTTTTTTCTCCAAAAATGGTCACATTTTGGAGATATAGTATAGTATGACGTACTACATAGTATAGTGTGACGTTTTTGTCAAGTTTTGGACCAAAAAAACGTTTTTCAAAAAAATTGTCAGAATCAAAAACGACATAGTATAGTATGTCGTTTTTGTCCAATTTTGGACCAAATTTTTTTTCTCCAAAAATGGTCACATTTTGGAGATATAGTATAGTATGACGTACTACATAGTATAGTGTGACGTTTTTGTCAAGTTTTGGACCAAAAAAACGTTTTTCAAAAAAATTGTCAGAATCAAAAACGACATAGTATAGTATGTCGTTTTTGTCCAATTTTGGACCAAATTTTTTTTCTCCAAAAATGGTCACATTTTGGAGATATAGTATAGTATGACGTACTACATAGTATAGTGTGACGTTTTTGTCAAGTTTTGGACCAAAAAAACGTTTTTCAAAAAATTGTCAGAATCAAAAACGACATAGTATAGTATGTCGTTTTTGTCCAATTTTGGACCAAATTTTTTTTCTCCAAAAATGGTCACATTTTGGAGATATAGTATAGTATGACGTACTACATAGTATAGTGTGACGTTTTTGTCAAGTTTTGGACCAAAAAAACGTTTTTCAAAAAATTGTCAGAATCAAAAACGACATAGTATAGTATGTCGTTTTTGTCCAATTTTGGACCAAATTTTTTTTCTCCAAAAATGGTCACATTTTGGAGATATAGTATAGTATGACGTACTACATAGTATAGTGTGACGTTTTTGTCAAGTTTTGGACCAAAAAAACGTTTTTCAAAAAAATTGTCAGAATCAAAAACGACATAGTATAGTATGTCGTTTTTGTCCAATTTTGGACCAAATTTTTTTTCTCCAAAAATGGTCACATTTTGGAGATATAGTATAGTATGACGTACTACATAGTATAGTGTGACGTTTTTGTCAAGTTTTGGACCAAAAAAACGTTTTTCAAAAAAATTGTCAGAATCAAAAACGACATAGTATAGTATGTCGTTTTTGTCCAATTTTGGACCAAATTTTTTTTCTCCAAAAATGGTCACATTTTGGAGATATAGTATAGTATGACGTACTACATAGTATAGTGTGACGTTTTTGTCAAGTTTTGGACCAAAAAAACGTTTTTCAAAAAAATTGTCAGAATCAAAAACGACATAGTATAGTATGTCGTTTTTGTCCAATTTTGGACCAAATTTTTTTCTCCAAAAATGGTCACATTTTGGAGATATAGTATAGTATGACGTACTACATAGTATAGTGTGACGTTTTTGTCAAGTTTTGGACCAAAAAAACGTTTTTCAAAAAAATTGTCAGAATCAAAAACGACATAGTATAGTATGTCGTTTTTGTCCAATTTTGGACCAAATTTTTTTTCTCCAAAAATGGTCACATTTTGGAGATATAGTATAGTATGACGTACTACATAGTATAGTGTGACGTTTTTGTCAAGTTTTGGACCAAAAAAACGTTTTTCAAAAAAATTGTCAGAATCAAAAACGACATAGTATAGTATGTCGTTTTTGTCCAATTTTGGACCAAATTTTTTTCTCCAAAAATGGTCACATTTTGGAGATATAGTATAGTATGACGTACTACATAGTATAGTGTGACGTTTTTGTCAAGTTTTGGACCAAAAAAACGTTTTTCAAAAAAATTGTCAGAATCAAAAACGACATAGTATAGTATGTCGTTTTTGTCCAATTTTGGACCAAATTTTTTTTCTCCAAAAATGGTCACATTTTGGAGATATAGTATAGTATGACGTACTACATAGTATAGTGTGACGTTTTTGTCAAGTTTTGGACCAAATTTTTTTTCTCCAAAAATGGTCACATTTTGGAGATATAGTATAGTATGACGTACTACATAGTATAGTGTGACGTTTTTGTCAAGTTTTGGACCAAAAAAACGTTTTTCAAAAAAATTGTCAGAATCAAAAACGACATAGTATAGTATGTCGTTTTTGTCCAATTTTGGACCAAATTTTTTTTCTCCAAAAATGGTCACATTTTGGAGATATAGTATAGTATGACGTACTACATAGTATAGTGTGACGTTTTTGTCAAGTTTTGGACCAAAAAAACGTTTTTCAAAAAATTGTCAGAATCAAAAACGACATAGTATAGTATGTCGTTTTTGTCCAATTTTGGACCAAATTTTTTTTCTCCAAAAATGGTCACATTTTGGAGATATAGTATAGTATGACGTACTACATAGTATAGTGTGACGTTTTTGTCAAGTTTTGGACCAAAAAAACGTTTTTCAAAAAATTGTCAGAATCAAAAACGACATAGTATAGTATGTCGTTTTTGTCCAATTTTGGACCAAATTTTTTTTCTCCAAAAATGGTCACATTTTGGAGATATAGTATAGTATGACGTACTACATAGTATAGTGTGACGTTTTTGTCAAGTTTTGGACCAAAAAAACGTTTTCAAAAAAATTGTCAGAATCAAAAACGACATAGTATAGTATGTCGTTTTTGTCCAATTTTGGACCAAATTTTTTTTCTCCAAAAATGGTCACATTTTGGAGATATAGTATAGTATGACGTACTACATAGTATAGTGTGACGTTTTTGTCAAGTTTTGG